>NW_009222807.1:0-20692 GCF_000690835.1 Fulmarus glacialis | reverse complement strand
TTCCCTATCTGGAAAGCCATTTATATTCTGCAATAGGGAGCATATCAACAGATCCGCTGCTGGGTGAAATGTGGCCATGTGCTGTGTAAAGCTGTATCAGTGTCATGTGGCCCTCACTGTTCGAAAGCGATAGCCGCGTCCTAGCTGCAGCTAAATCACATAGATATGCCACTTCAGTAGAAGAAACAGCAAAACTCATGTGGACTACGCAATATGTCGTGCTGTTTTAAAGAGACAATGATTGATACCCTCTGCTTTCTGGCTTTTGTTTGCTTTGTTTTGGTTTGGGTTTGTTCCTTCAGTATATTCAATACCAAATTGGTGTCCCCCAATTAAATATAATCAAACATTACATGTAGAGCTGTATTTTTCTTGCGGATCTGGTATTTTTTAAAGTAAACAGGCAGTTTTAAATAAAGCTCCTGAAGTCTAAAACTAGAACATACTTCTTGGTGGTGTGTGCCGTTTGTTACCCACTAATACTCAGGTTTTGTTCAAGTCCTATTTTCAAGTTTTAAATGAGGTTTCAGTGATGCACAAACTTAGACTGGCCCTTTGTCCGAGGCCAAATGTCACCCCTAGCATAAAAGAAATACATATGCATGTGCATTACTTCAGACCAATTTAAGAACTTTACTGAAAGTGAAGTGGTTCAGGAGGCTGTCTTCCCTGAGAGAAATGTCAGTCTGAGGACTGCACAATGTGTCACGAAGCGGATTCCTAAAGCGGGTAGGTTTTCATAAGGAGAGGCAGTAAGGCATAACGTATTTTAGAGATGAAGCTTTGCCAACCTACACCAGAGGTGACAGAATCACAGAACGGCTGAGGTTGGAAGGGACCTCTGGAGGTCATCTTCTCTAATCCCCTTGCTCAAGCAGGGCCACCTGCAGTAGGTTGCTCAGAGCTGTGTTTAGTCAGGTTTGAGTATCTCCGCGGATGGAGTCTCCACCACCTCTCCAGGTAACCAGTGCCAGTGCTCCATCATCCTCACAGTGAAAAAGTGTTTCCTGATGTGTGATGAAGTCAAGAATATGCCACCAATATTAATGCAAATAATACCCATAACATTTTGGATCTTACCTGGTGCCTTCCCAATGTGACCTACTGTCACTCAGCATTCCCACTCCCCCATGTGTGACCCCACACTCCCCATTTCCTGCAGTCAGCAGCTCCACCATCCCCACACGGTCCAGTCTTTACTTCCCAGGGTCTCCGCTGCGCGTTGCAAAGGCCAGGGGCACCAGAGAGAGCTGTACCTGAGCGAGCAGCCAGGGGCTTGGACTCGGGGAGAGATTCTTTAAGAGGGGAAATACTTACTTTACTTTTTAAGATGGCAAGCTTTACATTTAACTACATGCAAAATAAAAACTACTTGTCTGACATTCATTTCAAGTATTTTAAATTATATTACTTCAATTTTAACGATTACTTTCTTAAACAGCAAAAGAAAGTTTTTATTTGCTTGTGGTGAAATATCCATTTCAGTTGGTATTTCAGCTGTTCCCACTCCTCCCACTTTCCCCATAGAAAAGGGGGAGTTAAATATTAAAACAAAAAAAGTGAGGAAAGCAACACTATTGCTTTTAAAAATAACATTTTCTCTCACTTCCAAATTTCTCTCTTGAAGTGAGAGAAAAATAACACCAAGTAACATTTTGCTTTAGTTCCCAATGGAAAAGGTTAATTATTTTTTTATCAGAGTAATTTCCCTTTTTTTGTTCAGTGCGAAAAGAAGTTAGAAGTAAAAAAAGGGAAAATATTTTATTTAACTTCAGTGAGAATGAAATGAAAAAAAAAAGAGGAATTTCCTCTTGACTATTAAAAAGAGACAAGCTAGAAATTAATGATCTAAATCAATAAACTTACCCTGAAATTTGCTATGAAAAAAACACATAGTTTTGCATGAAAATAAAATGATTGCTTCTCCACTGTTGGAGAGAAAATAGAGCAGTTTTAAGTAATTAGATCTTGTTTACTAATTAGGATGACACTTAAAATTCAGCAATAAATGATAGTAAAGACATTGAAAGCAATGATACCCATTGTACCGCAAAGCTGGATGTATAATTAAAACAGCAACAGCAGCAAACCCAGTGGTAAGACAATGTGAATTGGTTTCAGGCGGTAGTTCTGAGCTTCCTTTGAGCAGTTTTGAACTTCTGAACAAGAGAGAGAAGAATGGTCTGTTCATATGGGGTACAGTCTGGATTTCAGGAGGTGGGTTCTGCAGGTTTTAAATTCTTGTTGAAGGACTGCAAGTTACAGAATTGCATTTGGCTTCTAGGGACAAGATACAATTTATCTCCCACCACGCCAACCTGAGGAGCCCTGCAGTCCAGAAGCTCAACATACGCTTCCTTTCAAGCCAATCTTAGAGCTCCCTCTTGACTTAAGAGGGGGCGAATCAAGGGTTTTGAATGCCTATATGTACGCTATCACCTGCTTAATTTGGGGGGCAGCTGGAAGCTGAGAGTTCCCACAAGGTGGTGTTGGCTGCCGTAACACCTATGTTCAGCCTGGCCGCGGGCTGCCTGAAACCTGCCTGCCCTGGCAGCACACCCTGTCCGTGTCCCTGCTGGAAGACCGTCAGCTCTCTTGTATGCCAGGTGTTAGTCTTGTAACTCACTGCAAGCACAGAGGAGGAAAATATCGACAGTCAGTCACATGCTGCTCCATCCTAGCTACTCGGGTGGCAAAAGCACATGGAGGTGCTCTAGAGCAAGGGTGGTTTTTTTGGTTCCCCCCCCGAAGCTGCCTTTGGGAACCCAACAGCAAGTAGATATTTTACATTATACTCTCGTCTAGCTTTAAGACATGCCTTAAAATACTTTGCAGAGGTTGCCTAGCTCTGCTAGTTCTGTAGGATTTAAAACTGATTATTATTATTTTACAAGGGTCCATTCTCACCTTCTCTTGAGCACACTACAATAGAAATGGCATATTGCTACTGCATAAAGAATAGGAAGCAAGAAATCCAGGCAAGCATTATTTCATAGAGTGCACTGACAGGCTTCTGAACACGGAAACCGGGGAACTGCTGGATCTGCCTACTGCAGAGGTCCAGCAGACCACAGTCCTGCACTGGGAACATCCCAGCTCTTCAAGGCCACAGCGATTTCACGTATTTCATAGCTGCAATCAGGGTAGTGCATCACTTTACACCCTTGCCCAGGAATTTTTGTGCATGCAAACTACATTCCTACAAGGGTCTTGATGGAGCCTTTCATTCTAGTTCTCTTTCAGAGACTTTGGATTTCACCTAAATACGTGTAGTAAGTTACAATGAAATTGTGGCCTATTCCTATGAGAATAATCTGTGACTCTGGTATTGCCTAAACAGGTTTTAGTCATTTTGCTGATGTACCCTTTAATCTTACTGTCACAATAATCCAGTTCTTTAACCGTTTCAACTACAACAAAACCTCATAGTTTTTGCATAGAGCTTGATACTCTTAGAGAATAAACAGTAGGAACGGTTAACTTCATTTTACATGTCTCTTAAAACAAATTCCAGAGTTGTTCATTCAGACCACCTGCAAGACTGACCATCTGCTTCCTTTCCACCTTCTTGCATTTTCTATTGTAGCTTAATAGCAACATTACAACAGATACAATTTTGCAGCATCTTTTTGGCTTTTTTTTTTTGCTTCCCTTGGGTTTCTGTCTACTATTTATCTGTCTGCTCCATGCACTGCAATAAGCTGATACAAAGTAAGGATGATTTAGGGATGTTTTTCCTCTGATCTTTTCTTTCTTTCTACTTTATTTGCTCTTCAATTGAATAAGTGATTCCTAGTCATCAGTATTTTGCGGTAGGTTGGGATGTGCTGACTAAGGGTCACACTGCAGAATTTAGTGAATGGCCTGAGTGGAGAGAGTGCAGCAGGGCTGCCCAGAGAAAGCAGCAAGCTGAACATTTTGCCAAAGGTCCCCTGTTTTGGGAATGGGCGGAGACCATCACTGTGCATTCTGACATAGAGGGGGCACCGTCAGTGTTTGCTTTGCGTCCATGGGAGTCTCTACTGGTCCCGCCATAGCAGTGCCCCAAGAGTCCTTGTGGAGCTGGAACCATGCCATGGGACAGACAAGGGTCTGCCACGATTTCTCCCTAAGAATTGTCCTGATTTTTGTTAAGTAAGTATCCTATTTGCCAGATGTTGCATGATAACTTCTTTGGGTAATGCTAGAGTGCTGCTATCGTATTTCTGAAATACAGGTAAGTTTTGTTCTCTTCATTACTTGCAAAGACAGTAGAGAAACAATGTTAGAGCTGTTGCTGAAAAGTATGATTTCCAATGCAAAAATAAAGATCCGTGACCAACCAAATTTCAAAATGCAGAAAAGGAACGTTATTTTTAATGTTCTTTTCCAAATATTCCATTCAGTTTTACCCCATATTTCATGAAACTTCTTTGGTTCTGTTTTTTTTCCAACCTCTCTTTATGCTGGTTCCAAAAACCTTTTGGATTCCAGCTTTAAAAGGTCATGGTTTAGTCTTCAAGATTCAAGGAAGGCAAGATTTGTATTAGCCAAATCTGACATATTTCACTGCAGTCACGCTGCACACACACTTCTGAGATAGCAGCTATTCTATTGTCATTATGTGGCACAATAATACGTATTTGTATGTATCATGTACGTAATATATGCAAAGCCTCTTTCTCCTCCCAGTAATTCTGCAACTACAACTTTTTACATACACTGAAATGCTGCTCTTTCTGGGATAACGCACAGTATCCTGCGGTTGCACTCAATTTTGTGAAAAGACATGAACGAATGTATCTTTTCCAAGCAAAGTCATGGAATTACATTGCACAGACAGAAAGTAATCTCCATTTTTGGGTAATACAAAGGCTCTGTATTTTAGCAACAGGTGGTCAGAGCTGTTTTTTCACATTTTACTGAGAAAATCCCTGCTCTGCAAACCATAATGTCAACTCTGTAATAAGAAATAGGTTTGCTAATAAATTGGGGGAACGCTGTTATTTATCTGGACATCCTTACCACAAGCACTACAGGTTTTCCTTGGAGGATTTGCACTGGCTAAGTTCAGTGACAGTAGCTTTTGTCATCATTGAGAAAAAGCACACAAACAATTCCTTATGATCCACAGGCCATAAAATTGTTCGTTGCTATATTCCTGCATTCACACGTTCTATTTTTAATAGCATTAAAATCATTGTAGATGATTCATTCAATGAAAAGTTTTGCTCGTCTCCAGAGGAGCCTCTGATTACCTTTTCCTTTTGCAACATCTCAAAGCTGTAGGGTCAGGCTTCTAGTTTGACCACAGAATTTTCTTTGGGTTCAGTTAGTGTCTCAATCTCATTTGATATTAACAAACTCAGTGGGGAGTATAAAGCAGCTGTCCATGGCCACTTTTCTAGAAAACTAAATTAAGTCTGTGGTAGGAGGACCAGTAAAGCTATATCTAGAAGAAAACTGCTAAAACCACCTTACGGTGCAAAGTACTAAGAGTCATGAATAGAAAAAGAAAAGATTGGGAGACAAAGTACAAAGGACATTGGTGAAGTTAAAAAAAAATGGACGAAGAGCTATTTTCTCCCTCAGATATATTCTCTGAAGTCTAGGATTTGGTTTTATGCTCCAAGCATGATCAGGGCTGATGATAAGCTTTTTTTGCCATTGTCTTTTCAGAAAGTCGAGTTAGGTAGCTAGCATGCTGATCTGGCTCTGAATGGCATTGCTGGCTGGCAAAGCCCATGTTCTGCTAGCATCCAGAACAGAAAAGGGGTAAACATCAAGGACTGTGAAATAGTTCTAAGAGGAAAAGTTTCTGACTAAGAATAATATGAAATCAAGAAAAAGTCCTGTTTATTTTGGCTGAGAAAGATGCCCCAGATACAGTGCAACTTTCTGTGATAATACCTATTAGCACCTGTTTTCAGACTGTGGGCACTGAGGGAAAAGTAGAGTAAGAGCAAAGAGGTGACTAGCAAGAGGGCCATGGCATTGTCAGTTGAATTCAGAAAGTAAATTACATAAATAAAAGATAGGCAGCTGTAGGAAGAGATTTGGACAAATGTAGTAGGAATCTAAACAAACATTAAAGCTGATCACTTCTCTTCCCATTTGCTTTCCTCTGGAGAACCAGTGTCCCAGATGTGGGATGGGAATTCATCATTTGGGGAAAAAAGGGGGAAAGGGTTGATTCTGGCACAATTCCCCTTCAGCCTCAGCCCTGCAAAATTCAAGGCATTGCACAAAGGGTAAGTCAAGGTGGGCACTGACCAAAAGAGTCACTTTATCCCCTCAGACAAGCAGAACAATTTATTGCAGCAAGGATCGTCTGCGTTCCCCATGGAGCAGAGCACTGGCCATGCAGTCAACACCTCTGGCGTCTCCTGACTCTCAGGATCCCTGCAACAGCTCTCATTTTCTCCTCTGGGCACTTACGAAAGGTGACTGATACTGACTGCACTCACCAACTGCCTCCACGATTTTAAGACTGAGCAAACAATTCCTTACGATTTTAATCCAATTTCAGCCTTTATCAAATTTATGGGCTGTCCCATGGAGGTGCAGATTACCACTGTGAGAATTTAAACCTATTGACGACAGACTAGATTTTCTGAGTCGCCTTCTACAGCTCCTGAGAGGGCACCTGAAGATTCCCGTACACCTACAGACTACACTAAAACCGCTGCTGTAATCAACAGGACCATTTGTCCAAAGCAGGGGCACAGCATCACGTCGCAGGATTGCTATACAGCGTGCTGCTCTTCAAGTTCTTTTCAAGCAGTGCCAGCATGCTCTGGCTCCAAGTCCAAAAGCTAATGGGATGCTCTCATGAGTAAGCATTTTCCAGGCTGAGTGCCTTGTGATCTCTCTGAACTCCACGTCTTTGGGGAGAAATTTCTCAAGATTGCTTGCAGACCCCTGCCTCTCTCTGTCTCTGCTTTGTGCCACTGGTGGCTTGGCCTGTCCATCCACTATTGCACCACTAGCAAGTGCACAAGGACTGATCAGGGGCATCTAACCTATCTCCAACTTGGTGTTGCCTTGCTGTCTGACCAGGGTAGCCACTAAAACTTTCATTCCATGAGACTTGTTTTCCAGTGGCTTCTAGACAAATTTCCATTTAAAAGCTTTTTTTAGGGTCTTGTTTTGTTTTGCTGGTTTTTTCCTGAGCATGAGCAGGAAAACATACACCAGAATCTAATAAACACTGAAAGCCAAGCTAGGTTATTTTGGGTTGATGCATCTACAGTGATATTTTGCACTGAGAATTTAATTAACAGTTCTTTTGATGATAAATAAACCAGAATAAAATCCAGCTCATCTTCCAAGAGCTGAATTTGTTCTCTACTGCTAATGGCAGTAAAAGTTAATAAAATCTCAGTTTAGTGAGGATAGTAAGCTTAGGTAATTCTGAAAGAATGAGAGGAGCCCACCTGCCAAGGGAAACAATGTATTTTACATTTTTCACATAGATATATTTATATTAAATCATGTATTTGACCTTCATTATTCTTCTGTTTTCTCATTTATAAATTGCAGATTTGTTTGGTTTTGAAAAGCTGTTTGAAATACATAGGAGAAAAGGTAGATATAAGTTCTTAGAGAACCGCAAAACCAGAGATATTTCTTCGCTGGATTTTTGTTTACATTTGTTTTCTTCTGCTCAATTTCCTTTTAAGGAATTTTCTGCTAATGTTACCCAGTTGTTTGGGCTTTTTCACCTTAAGCTCTTGATGTCATTGATTCAAAAAGGAGGGAGATGTTGTCACTATGCAAATGAGTGAAGGTGAGATTTCATAACATGAGAGGATGATCATTCTCCTTTTGTTTTCCCTTTTGCTGTCTCCTAGCCTGAGGCGTCTCCTCATATACTCTCCAGACACATTTTAAGCACACTGTGATAATGTTATTGAAGGCAGTTTATTGTATCAGAGAGTTTATTTTTCTCTGAGAATTTAAGATCCAGGCACACTGAAGAAAAGTCTACTGTAAACTTTTTTTTTCCCCTAGAAAAAAATGTAAGAGACTGAAAAGTTTACTGTGTTGGGGTAATAGTATATCCAGTACAATATAGTAGTATAGCTCTTTTTGTACTTGTGATATAATGCCTCTGGCTTAGTATAACCTCATTACGCAGTACGCCCAGTTTACTGAAATTCTGGAAGCTGATAACAATAATTAAGCAATAAGACACGACAAGCAGTATTTTATTATGCAATCCCAGATTGCCTAGGTGAGTTGTTAGGCACACAGCCAACTGCTTTGAACCACCTGGAAGAATTATTTTTACACATATCATGGATAGTGGTAGGGAATGATCTGATTCGCTTGCAGCTATGCAGTTACCACATCCTAATCACTCTGGTAAGAGCTCATCTGCTCGGTAACTAGACTGATATTGACTTAAGTAATAATGATCAGGGGTGAACATTGCTGCTGGTTTAATGGCTGATGGGGGTAAACACATGGCCCAAGGCATAACAGTAGGCCCTTAGTCCCCAGGCAGAGCCTCAAAATGCAAATGCAGCTGTGGGTGTAATTATAAACTGAGACTGATCGCAGGTGTTTCAGGTTTGGATGAAGGGCCAGAAAAAGGCAGCATTCTTGGGTAAGCATAGAGTGTGCCTAAAGAATAAGGTGTGCATGAGCCACATGATTTAAATGTGTGCTCAACATTTCATAGGTAACAATGTGTAAATTGACCCCAATAGCTTCTAGTCTTCTTTTTGAAATACTTAAGATTTTTGCATTCAGTTGACTTAACCTGTCCTAAAAGGTTACATTTCCAGAAAATGGGATATCCTCAATACGGACGCTTCGTTCTCTGATGTCCGGTTTAATCAATTATTGCCTTGATTTTCAAATTTGTTTGTGCACCTTTCCAAGCCTTAGCTCACACTGGGTCTAATCTGGGGCATAATGAAGTCACTGCAAAAATCTCAGTTGTTTTAATTGGATGAGAATTGAGGCCTGGTTGTTTTACAGCTTCAGGATACTAGCAGGTTAAAATACTAGCATTTCTCTAGTCCAGACCACAATAACTGCATCTCTTGTCTTCATTGCAGCTTTAATAACACAACAGTCTGTCCTTGTGCATTACTACTTATGCTGCATACAAGTGCATTGGGTAATGATCACATCAGGATTTCCCAAAACTAGCCATTACAAGTTAAGTTTGAAAACTGCACCGTGAATGTTGGGAACAGTCATACTCTCTAAGAAAGACACTAAACTTGAGTTTCTAGGTTAGGAAGGAAACCTCTGTCTGCTCCCTGAATTGTCAGGAGAGGACGAGATGGTGTTCGGAGCAGGAGCCTAACCGGGGTGCTGTGAGCAGCACTCCGCGGGAGCGCCCCTTTTTCTCCGCTCGTTGCAGTGGGGACTGTGGATGCTGAACCTTTCCCTTCAGGACACCAGACTAGATGCCTAAAAAATTAGCTGTGGTAACTTAAGCTTATCATGTTAGAATTTTGTATTGCTTATGGCAAGTGACTGAGTTACTAATTTTGAATGAAGGCTAAAGTAGTTTTGGGTGCTCAGCTGATGACAACTCATTGGTTTTTAGAAGATATTGAATATCCACCATTGGTGTGTAAAGGAAGCCCAGCTGAAGTGAATGAACACTTTGTCACTTGTTCAGTGGTCTCATTGCTGAGTTTCATCTAAACTTAACTGTCCAAATAAAAAGGTGGCTAATGAAATGGCTGGAGATGAACCTCTTGAGTTTGCATCTTGAAATACTCGTTGACTGCCAGGATGCCCTGAGGGAAGAAACATTGATGTATGCTTTAGATGAAAGAAAACTCATTTACTTTGCCTTTTTTCCTCTGTGTCCATGTCATATTGGTAGATGCTGACCCATAATCTCATCCTATGATATTGATTTGGGTTTGTTCTTACTAAATGTCACCTGGTTCTCTAGCAACACACACAGGTCACAGCCATTTTGTAATGCAGGTCATTCTATAAAAGGTTTGTTTTCTATCAGGTTTCACTGGTGTCTAAACTGAAATTTAATTAAATAATGGAAGGTACCTCAAATGTGCAAACAATGGCTGAATAATTCATTACTGCATTCATATCTCTTCAATAAAAATTCTTTCCCTCAGACATACCAGCACTGCAGTTTAGTTCTTCCTGATCTGCACCACCACTTTGTCATCATTACGGTGCATTAGACAACCAGAGTAGCAAGAAAGGTTACTTAAGTCTTACTTGCAGTTGGGGAGATTGGGGAGTTGAACTGAACTCTGCAGGAGCTCCACTGCCCTCTGCCACATTGACTATACTGGAAGGTGAGAAAGACAAACCTTCTGACTATGGTCTCTAATATAAATGCCTACAGTGAATATGTACTGAGCGTGTGTGTGCAAATTATACTGGATTTCTAAAAATCCTTGTCTTGGAGCATGAAAGGCAAAGTTAGCCTAGTTCCGGAAGAGAAGGAGATTGTGCCATGCATTTTTACTCTCTCAATGAAAAAAGTGTGATGGGATTTCACTAAGTTTTCAGCTCTCTCCAGATGTGTACAATGAACCAGTGAGTCACAGTACAAAATCATTAATAATGCCATTATTCAGATGCTTACAAGTACTGTCCAATAAGGTGTTTGAAGGAAATTTGATTTTCTGTTGTTAATAAGTCAAGGGCCTATAAGCAGTTTTGCCCTGAGTGTTGCCTCTGGGATATAATTTTGTACTACTTTTTCTATCCTTCAGAATGCAAATTCAGTAAATGCATTAACACAAAATTCTATGCACCTGTTACAAACGAGGTTTATTTTCTTTGAAAATATGTCTAACTAAAATTCGAATGGAGATGTTTTATAAATTAACAGTGTTCATGGTTAGGTAAATAGCTGCAACTCAGCTTCTTTTCCTCTCTATAATGTTATCCCTTCAGAAAACCCATCATGCTCTTTTCCCATTTTTATGCTAAGTGCTAAATGACAGCAGTGATCATCCTTACCCAGGAGGCCTGACTGCGTCCAGTGTTGACATTATTCCCTTTGTGAGTCTGTGGCTGGTGGTGAATATGGTGGATTCCTTAAAACAATATATTGATCATAGGACTGATGATAGGAACAGAGCAAGATATAAAAGAAGAGGAAAGCTTCTAGACAAGCTGTCTAATTCCTGAAAGAGCTTCCAAACGGCTCTTGCAAATTAGTCACTTTTTACATAGCAAAGTTTTGTCTTGGCAGTTTTCTGCTCCTTACCCTGCAGTTCACCACCTATTTCCTGAACTTCACAGGAGGTCAAGCCAAGCCCTTTGGATCAGCTGTTCACCTTTGAACAAATTCCCAAGAGTTTGTGGGAAGGTCTTTCATCCTCATTGCATCATTTTTCTTCATTGTTTCTATCCTGAGAGTCCTGCTGGCTAGTCCTAATATGGTTACATATTGCAAGGTCACAATATAACATTAATAAATTTCAGACTATACATACAAAGTTTAATTCATATCCAGTCTCGGGCTAATAGGGCTGTATTCAGGCACAGTCACAAACACCCAAGCAGTGCAGTTGTGTTTCCTGGGAATATTTCACCCACTTTAGATAAGTATTTGGGTTCCAGGCACAGTGTCCCCAGCTCTCTCCAGCCCTGAGACCCCAGAGCCAGATGGGGCCAATCCATCTGTTGGGTGATCAGTCTGTTGTCCCACGGGTCTGCGCACGCACTCCTCGACGAGGCAGGAGCCAGCACCTTTGTGAAGAAACGGCACTTGGCTGCAACCTCAGCTTGACACCTGCTCCCGTGCTCTGAGCCTTGTGCACAGGATGAGAAAAACGGTGAGCATCTGCAAATGCAAGTATTGTGTGGACACCCACCGAAGTGTGCACCGAGAGCATTTACTGTGTTTTCATGTCAGTGTAAAAAGGACCATGTTTTCTGAAAATATTGCTATAAACTGATGCAAGTCAGGTCTGCGTCAAACTTTGGGAACATGAAAGCAGAGATTTTGGAACATGTGGTCCTGAAGCTAAAGACCCAACTCTGTATTTAAAGCATAATATTTTTAAGTGGAGTTCCCTCAGTGGCTTCCTATAAGCAAAAGAATCTTACTGGAGACATCTACATAAAAAAAAAAAGTCCTGGCCATATGCCAACATGTATTTCAGTTACAGACACTGAAAGCAGAAAAGATTGCGCATCTAACATATCCCACTGCCAACACTGTTGACTCCCTGTATTATATTCTCTAATCTTTTTTGTCCTTGGAGTCCTGTAAATCTGTTATTCAGGTTTAAATGAACACAGACTAAGTAACTGATCAATAATAGGTATGCCATAGATCCACAGAGGCATGTACACTAAATCAAGACCTTTTCTTGAATGTGTTTCCCACAGCATTCTCCTGGAGAAACTGGCTGCTCATGGCTTGGATGGGTGTGCTCTTTGCTGGGTATAAAACTGGCTGGACGGCCAAGCCCAGAGAGTTGTGGTGAATGGAGTTAAATCCAGTTGGCGACCGGTCATGACCGGTGTTCCCCAGGACTCAATTTTGGGGCCGGTCTTTTTCAATATCTTTATCAATGATCTGAACAAGGGGATCAAGTGCACCCTCAGTAAGTTTCCAGATAACACCAAGTTGGGCGGGAGGGTAGGAAGGCTCTACAGAGGGATCTGGACAGGCTGGATCAATGGTCCGAGGCCAATTCTGTTAGGTTCAACAAAGCCAAGTGCCGGGTCCTACACTTGGGTCACAACAACCCCATGCAACCTTCAGCCTTGGGGAAGAATGGCTGGAAAGCTGCCCAGAGGAAAAGGACCTGGGGGTGCTGGTCGACAGCCGGCTGAAGATGAGCCAGCAGTGTGCTCAGGTGGCCAAGAAGGCCAACAGCATCCTGGCCTGTATCAGAAATAGTGTGGACAGCAGCAGTAGGGAGGTGATCGTGCCCCTGTACTCGGCCCTGGTGAGGCCGCACCTCGAATCCTGTGTTCAGTTTTGGGCCCCTCACTACAAGAAGGACATTGAGGTGCTGGGGTGTGTCCAGAGAAGGGCGATGAAGCTGGTGAAGGGTCTGGAGAACAAGTCTTATGAGGAGCAGGTGAAGGAACTGGGATTGTTATCACTCTCTACAACTTATTGCTCTCTACTAGTACCCGAAAGGAGGTTGTAGCAAGGCGGGTGTTGGTCTCTTCTCCCAAGTAACAAGGGATAGGACAAGAGGAAATGGCCTCAAGTTGCATCAGGGGAGGTTTAGACTGGATATTAGAAAAAATCTGTTCACCAAAAGGGTTATTAAGCATTGGAACAGGCTGCCCAAGGATGTGGTGGAGTCACTATCCCTGGAGGTACTTAAAAGACGTGTAGACGTGGCACGTAGGGACATGATTTAGTGGTGGCCTTGGCAGTGTTAGATTTACAGTTGGACTCGATGATCTTAAAGGTCTTTTCCAAACTACATAATTCTATGATTCTATGATTCTAAGATAATTCCCAGATAAAATGTAAAGAAATATAAATTCCCACTCATTACACAATTCAATGCAACTGAAGTGCAGAGCAACTTTTGAACCTTCCTGAGTCCCAATACTTTCTTGGTCACATATTCAACCCAAGCATCAGAGCATCTTTGCAGTTGTCCTTCATTTGGTCTACACCCTCCCTGGTGTTTAACCCATAATATAATAAAACATGAAAGTACTTAGTTGCTGACTGAAGCCCTGCTCTTCTAACATATTCTCTGTGTGCGTAACTGTCTGCATGGTCAGTGAGGCTCAAGGGGGAAAACCCAACATGTAGTATGGGCAGTCACTGACAAACCTCTGCATGACCATGGCCATGAAGGGAGCATCAGTGGACAAGAAGGGAGCAGGTTTGTGTCTATGGGGTTTGTGTACTTGCAGTGTTTTGGGAATCTGACTCAACCATCTTCAAGATATTAATAAGAACTTCACACTTCAGTAAGAATGTTAAAAGTAAACTTTTTTTCTCTGATTCTAAACTTTTATGTACTTTGCTTTTATGGCTTTCTATTTCTAAGCATACATAATAGACAGATAATAACAGAGCTATGGATGTCGTCTATCTGGACCTCTGAAAGGCCTTTGACGGTCCCCCACAACACCTTTCTCTTTAAACTGGAGAGATATGGATTTGATGGGTGGACTGGCCGGTGGCTGAGGAACTGGTTGGATGGTCGCATCCAGAGGGTAGTGGTCAACAGCTCAATATCCAGATGGAGATCAATGACAAGTGGTGACCCGCAGGGGTCCATACTGGGCCCAGTACTGTTTAATATCTTCATCAATGACATAGACATAGGGATCGAGTGCACCCTCAGCAAGTTTGCAGGTGACACCAAGCTGAGTGGTGTGATTGACACGCCTGAGGGACAGGATGCCATCCAGAGGGACCTGGACAAGCTTGAGAAGTGGGCCTGTGTGAACCTCATGAGGTTCCACAAGGCCAAGTGCAGGGTCCTGCACCTGGGTCAGGGCAACCCCCGGTATCAATATAGGCTGGGAGATGAAGGGATTGAGAGCAGCCCTGCCGAGAAGGA
This sequence comes from Fulmarus glacialis, assembly GCF_000690835.1. NCBI lineage: Eukaryota > Metazoa > Chordata > Aves > Procellariiformes > Procellariidae > Fulmarus > Fulmarus glacialis. The sequence goes on along the minus strand of NW_009222807.1, from coordinate 6,203 downwards.
CTTGGGGGTACTGATGGATAAAAAGCTGGACGTGAGCCGGCAAAGTACGCTCGCAGCCCAGAAGGCCAACCATATCCTGGGCCGCATGAAAACAAGCGTGGCCAGCAGGTCAAAGGAGGTGATTCTGCCCCTCTACTTTGTTGTGGTGATACCCCACCTGGAGTACTGCATCCAGCTCTGGAACCCTCAGCAGAAGAAAAACATGGACCTTTTGGAATGAGTCCAGAGGAGGGCCATGAAAATGATCAGGGGGATGGAACACCTCTTCTATGAGGAAAGGCTAAGAGAGTTGGGGTTATTCAGCCTGGAAGAGAGAAGGCTTCGGGAAGACCTTATTGCAGCCTTTCGGTACTTAAAGGGGGCTTATAAGAAAGATGGGGACAAACTTTTTAGCAGGGTCTGTTGCAACAGGACAAGGGGGAGTGGTTTTAAACGAAAAGAGGGTAGATTTAGACTAGATACAAGGAAGAAATTTTTTACGCTGAGGGTGGTGAAACACTGGCACAGGTTGCCTAGAGATGTGGTAGATGCTCCATCCCTGGAAACATTCAAGGTCAGGTTGGAGGGTCTGAGCGACCTGATCTAGTTGAAGATCTAGACCATGGCAGAGTGGTTAGACTAGATGACCTTTAAAGGTCCCCTCCAATCCAAACTATTCTATGATTCTATAAAATCTATAAAAAAGACATACACTTTTCAGCACCTTCAGTCCTCAGATAACACACTGTGAAAGCTGGAAAGGTTTTTAAAATTTGTAACTTATAAGCAACCCACATATAAGAAAAATATTGTTTCCAAACATGAAGTTAAATGAAGCTTAAACATAGTATAATATTGTTTCTATCTTTAGAGCCAAAATTGCTAATCTTTTAGTTCATTATTACATCTATACACAGTATTTGGTAACCATAAGCATTATGTCAGTATTTTATGTACAGAGTTTATTGACTTGCTTTCCTACCAACTCATTAAACTGTTGGGGTTTTTTTTTTTTTCAGAAGAAACGCACTGTCTGAAAAACAAGCTCACTACTTGCTTTAAATTTTTCTTCTCATACGATCAGCTCCTTGGATGTCAACTATTCTACTTGTAGAGCAGCACACAGGATAGCAGTTTTCAGCTCAAGGAAGTAAATGGGCAGGTTTGATTGCAGGTGTGTTACCATACTCAGCAAAGCTTTAGATAAAGATCTTGTCTTATGAAGTTAAAACAAGCGTATTTACTACATTAGGAATACGTTCTGTCCTCTCACCCCAGATCAAGAAATTTTAAAAAATATTATGAGATTTTAAAAGAGAAACTTTTAAAGTTTGTTGGGTTGGTTGGTTTGTTTGTTTTTAATTTGCCTTTTGAAACTCATAGGTCTGGTTTCTAAGCTTTTCTCAAAAAACATGTGAGCTAGAACTGTTGTTAAATGAAAGCAGAGTCTCATGTTCACAGGATTGCAGAAGCAGGCACTTTCATTTACAAGATTCTAAATATTCTAAGAAGGGTGATTTCAGCCATCTTTTGCCACCTTTATTTCAATCCTGCTACAATGAGCCCGGCTTTCCCTCGCTATGTTTTCTGCGGTACTGCCACCTGAGTACACCTACTGAGTCTAGCCAAGTGTTACACATACAGCTGAGCAGGATACAGCCATGGGCTAGCACAGACTACTGCCAAACATCGTATAATAACCACATTTTATGCCTTCCTCTGAAACAGAGGTGCTAATTTGTCTCTTTCTACCCTGCCACTAACGCTCATAATACGTGCAAGAACTTAATGGTATTTGTGACACCACCCACTCTCTCAAACTTGGTTGAAACCTGTCCATAAGTCCAGAAGTCACAGGGAGGAGGAAGGAGGGAAACCGACAGACAGTCAGACAGTGTGATCACACCAGTCCCACTCCCTTCAAAACCCAGCTGTAAACACAGCTCAAATTCCACGAGTCTCTGCAATTCACTGTAGCACAGAAGGGAATTCGTAACATGCAATGGTAATTTCGGTTGCCTGGCTGAGCGGCAGACCAGTTTACGTGGCCGTCTAACAACGGCTTGCTCTTGCACATGCCTTGGTCAGGTGGATTACAGCAAAGGGACCAGCTGGGGACAGAAGATGCCATTTGATTTCTTACCCGTGACCATATGGTCTGCTGGTTTGCTTGTATTGTACTTGAGGAAGCACTTAGTAAAAGAATTACCTGGCAATAAAAAAAATCAGCATAACTGTGATCAATAATTGGGCTGCAGTAAAAATAGATAAGTGCTGCAGGCAGAGAGTTGTGAGCCCAAACACAAGTTGGGGGAGTACAGTATTAACTTGTCATTTAAACCAATCTTGTGAAAGAAAAAATTCAAGCAGAGCTGATATTCTGCTTTGGGAAATCAGGAACCTGCAAAATTTCTGTGCGATTAATAAGGAGAGCATCTGAATGTGTATTTACATGTCATATAAATCCTCTGTCTTAGAGAAAACACTTAGCAGAAATCTTTCGGCGGACTTTATTCATGCAAGTTGCTGACTGCAGTGAAAGGGCGAGTGGCACAGGGCATCGTCTCTATAGTAACACCGTCACCAGAGGCTTGCAAACTGTGTTTCCAAGGGCAGAGCTGCACGAGACAAGTGGAGCTATCACAGCTCTCCTTTCCCCAGCTTTGGCCCTGCCCTGAATATCTACACTGCCTCTTGCTTCCCTGGCAGCTTAGAAGAAGCGTAGCCTGTGACTATATTGCTGCCAGCCCAACGTGGCTTGTCCTTCTTGTTATCAAAATGTTCAGCATGGTGTGTAACACTGGAGAGCACAGACAAACACAGCAAAATCCCTGCTTTAAGTTTTAATTTGCTATTGTAAGCCCAAGGAAAAGTGCCATCCATGAAGTTGTCCATAAAGCATAAATGGGGAATGGAGTGGAAAAAAAGAAGATAAGTGAAGATTTTCCCACTGTGGCGTGATGGGCTTAAAAGCTGGTTTAAAACCAGAGCTCTGCAGGTGGCTGCAGAAGACAAGCGCAGTCTGTACCACCAGGCTCTGAAGAAATTTCCAGTTTGATTGCTCAGAAGCAAGTTGCCCTGTAAGGTGCTATACCATCAGCAACTGCTGCCAAATGTGCTCTTTCTCTGGAAGTTTCAGGCTTTTATCTATAGGACCCCATCCAACTGGAGGCTCAGCAGTGATGATAAAGCAGCTTACAATCAGCTAAGCTAGATGGAGAGTAGTCTTTTTGATGCAGGCAAGGAAGGTTGCTTCTCTCAAACAACAGCACTTAAGATTTCCTTTGTGTTGTTTGCTTTCTTGCATTTTATCCGGAACAGCGAAACGGGAGACCTTGAGGCTTCTCATGCGTACGTTGCTATGAAAATAGGTTAGTATTGCATTCCAGCATCAGTCTTGTACAAAACAAGGGGCTATATATTACAATATTTTCATCCTTCGCCTCCTAAAAACATGTCAATATTTTCACCTATTTCTGCTGTGGTGCTTTCAGTCCTCAGTCTTCATCAGTCCTAACTCCTATCTGAAGGCAATGCTGGAGGATGGCTGAACTCCCTCGCACAGCACAGGGAGTTTGCCAGAACAGATTGCAAGGAGAGTGATGCAGCACAACACAGCTCCCTCCTTCTCTCCTCAAGATAGAAACTGTGCTTTGGAAAAAACAAGCCTCCCCACTAGGCATGCTCAGAAGCCACCCACCGTCTGCTGATTATCGTCAGCATCCATTTATGGCCTGAAAGGTGAAAAAAGAAGTCAAGCTTCAGCCTTTTTCTGAGGTACAATAGAGTGAATCACTGTTTTTGTAGTCTTGAAAAATATAAATAGTTGATGAACTACAGATTACCATTGTCTCCCAGCCTCTTTTCCTGCACTATATTTATCATCCAGGGACCAGCCTAAAATCCATCTCCATACAAAGATCACCTATCCACCCCTGTGAAATTAACTGTTAAGGTAAATGCATTTAGGTGAATCCTGGATGATAATTAAATTCCCTATATCCTATACTTTGAATGAAAAAAAGAGTTTGCCATTACTTACATATTTTCTGCTGCAAGAGCCAATTTCTTAAGCCCTTTCTCTTGGATTTTTCAAATGTCATAATTTTCAGTGCTGTTAGTTTAACTCACCATTGGTAAAAAAAAAGTGCTACAACAGTGGTAAATTTTATCACCTACACCAGAGTGTTGAAAGGATCTGAGATTGGACAAGTAGCCCCCAGGTTACTCCTGAACATAGCAGAGTGTCAAGCTGACAACATAGAGGTAAGGGTAACTTTAAGGCTAAGGTCACCAGTAAGTGTGAGAACAGAAGTACCACATTCCGAGCAATGCAGAAATCTTAAAAGCCAACTAACTAGCTGAAATTTTGAGGAAAGACTACAGATTACCAAATTAAAATAAACTTTACAGTTCTTTTTTTTTTCCTTCCGATTTTTTAATTCAGTGCTTTTTGAGAAGGATTAGTCAAGGAGCTTATGGCTCCTTGTAGTCACTAGCAGACAGGAATATTGCCTGTTTATTTCAATACATGAGAAAAATCAAAGCAATCCTGACATCAGGATAAAAAGAGGCTCGTCTGGTAGTTCAAACTATCTGGGTTTTGACAAAGAACATTCACAGAGCCTGATAATAAAGTTTGTTCCTTGTTTGCTCTATAGCTAGAACAATTCTCATTGTTTATTGCACTACTTCACTGAAAACAGTTTACTCTCTAATTTTCAACAGTCCCCAGTTGCATTAGAAATTCCAGCCCAACACTGTTATATTATTCCATGAAATCTGATATTATCGTCTTCACAGCTCACACATGATTTTAGTCTGAATGGCTTTATTTAGATTATTGCAGCTAGCACAGAAAGAATCATTGTAACATCTCCTTGACGAACCATACAGCCTGTACAATGCATACAACAATATCATCGCTCTTGGACTACCTCACATGCAACAGCCCCAAGACGGGACATGAACCTCACTCTATACCTAAGGAGGCACTGCACAGCTTTGACATTGCATGGCTTCATATGCTACTAAGCAGCAATAAAGAATATTCCAGCTGAAGTCGTGGATTACATGCAACGCCCAATAGGTTAAAAAGTCTCAAATGTATGTACACCCAAAATAAATAAGCACATAAAACCCCAAAACCCTTCACTTAGGAATATCCTATCTGTTTGGGGCCAAACAACTATCTTTGGTAATGCTCCTGTAGCCTCTTGAATTTAATGAATAACCAAATTCTGCCAAAATGAACGGAAGAATGAGAACAGGTATAAAGTATAAGCCACACAGCCTCCTTTTTGGTATTGTCATGGACACTTTCATCCCTGAAAAAGAATGAATAATATCTTCAGCTCTGATCCTTCATCCTGGATTGTTTCAGTTACTTAGTCTTATTTTTTTCCTAATCAGAGCAGAGCAACCACTTTGATGAATCAACTTTTGGCTAAGAATCAACTTTAGTCAAATAACAACTTCGGGTTTCTGAAACAATTCTTGCAGGCTTGGGTAAGTATAACTGTAGATGAGGACCAGAGCTATCCCCAGGTCCATTAGTGAAAAAAAGAGCAATGCCATGGTGATCAATGGAATTATTTTGATTCAGATGAAAATAGTTTGGCAGGGACATTGCAAAGGCACATTAACTGAAATGGCTTTTTATGAGATAAATGACCAGAATGGTTTCTATATTATTTTAAATGCATGTTTGTTCACTTCTATTTTCCAGTGTGATACCCAGTGTATATCTTTGTGCCCAAGCACAGGATTTGGTAATCAGAACACATGATATCTAGAATAGTGATTCAGTAGTCTACCTTTCACTGCTGGCATCTGAAACCGGAAAATACATAGAATCATAGAATCATTTAGGTTGGAAAAGACCTCTAAGATCATCGAGTCCAACCATAAACCTAACACTGCCAAGGCCACCTAACGTAGCACTGCCAAGTCCACCACTAAACCATGTCCCTATGTGCCACATCTACACCTCTTTTAAATACCTCCAGAGATGGTGACTCCACCACTTCCCTGGGCAGCCTGTTCCAATGCTTAATAACCCTTTTGATGAACAGATTTTTCCTAATATCCAATCTAAACCTCCCTTGGCGCAGCTTGAGGCCATTTCCTCTCACCACGTGTTACTTGGGAGAAGAGACCAACACCCACCTCGCTTCAACCTCCTTTCGGGTAGTAGTAGAGAGTGATAAAGTCTCCCCTCAGCC
>NW_009222806.1:363-2040 GCF_000690835.1 Fulmarus glacialis | reverse complement strand
GGCCAACCAGTTTTGGTTGAACTCCCCACCGTAGGAGCCGTACCCCTGGTACTGGAAACTCCAATGAATAAGTATGCCTGAAAGGCAAAAGATGCTCACGGGAAGGAATATAAGATTAGCACGAACAACCTGCCTCCGGTTCCTTAAAACAGACCGAGTTGCTTCCTTTTCTTTCCAGGTGGAGACTCTGAAGCCAGCCCAAAGAAATACGTGAAATTGTTGATTGTCTGCATAATTTTGTCAGTGATTTCTTTGTTAATATTCATAGGGTGTTTGGTATACCATCATAAACGATGTTTTGGTCGACCATTATCACTGTCTTTAGTGTTTGGGGAAGCTCCTGCGCCTCTCCCTTCGACTCGTCATGGCAAAATGAATTCATTGTTTTAGGTCAACAAATAGCTGATACCTTTAATCTTACCAATTGTTGGGTATGTGGAGGGCCCTTTGGTCTAGAAAGATGGCCATGGACCTCCGTCCCCCTTTCTCCTAAATGGTTAGTGAGTAATTACAGTGAGATCAAAAATGATTCCTACTGGAGTGAGGACACACAGTCCTGGACGATACAATACCCGACCTGAGGTGAATATTGTCTAAATCGAACACAGGAGGGTAGTGTTTTTGTAGGGAATAGCAAATGTAACTGGATCTATACATATGGAAACCATTGTCTCACTGAGGATTGTAAGCCTCTCAAATGCTCACAGGCCAGACACAAATTATATTGTGAATTGTGGGGGGATATACCTGATTATGTACCTCATTGGTTAGGCTGGGCCTGGGTAAATTGAACAGGGCACAGAAAACAATTTTCTAACTTTTGGTCTCCCACTAACCAATCTAATAACCATTCCAATATTACCTGTTCTTAGCACCGCAATTCCGGTGCCTGGGAATGCAAATTCACAAATAAGACATATCCTCAGTTTCCGAACGATAGAGGAATTTGGTGGAACGATGACATGACCACATGTCAGAGTTTCGGTTACGTAGGCCAAATGTCAGACAGGCTACCCATTTGCTGGGGAGTCACAGGCAAAGGTAAAGAGATCTTGGACGAGTTGTTAAAGAACAGTCTCTCAAACCATCCTCTAGGAGTAGAAATACAACATATTTTCAATTACCACAAACCCCCACAGGTCTGTTTGAAAATGGTACCTGGGCACTGAAAGGTCATTATTGGATCTGTGGACTCACGCGTACAAGCGATTGCCCAAAAATTGAACTGAGATGTGTTATGTGGGGCTAATTCGCCCCTTATTCTTTTTACTCCCAGAGAACGGAGGTGATGGATCAGGTGTTAAGTTATATGATGATCTCAACCAATATCGGCGATCTATTGGTACCTCTATAACTGGTGGAAGTGGTCAAACCTGGGGTAAAGAAGAGTGGACCCCTCAACGTATCATACAACATGATGGACCTGCCACCTGGAACCCCAACGAATGGATTAGCGGTAACAGGCTCTTTCAGTCTTTCTGCAGAGATGAGCACAAAATTTGGGTGTGGAAAGAAGGATGAGGATGCAGAAAATTAGTGAAGAGTGTGAACACTGTGGGTTTGCATTGAATATAAGTTTTGGTCTTGGTTGTCTCATTGGTTCTGAGCTCTAAAAAAGTGGTGTAGCTTTTCTACATGTGATTATGGTGTACAAAGAGAAGATTTCTTGCGCCTGCT
>NW_009222806.1:0-327 GCF_000690835.1 Fulmarus glacialis | reverse complement strand
ATTTGAGTTCTGAGTTGCTCCTCAGGGTAAATTCAGTTACTTAGTGAGGAAGGAGTTTAGTGGGCTAGCTAGTAAGAGAGGGTGCAAGGGAGGGTAGAGCAAAGGACCTTTTAAGAGTAATATATAGCCGTCTTAATTTTTTTCAGTTATTATGTAATTAGTTATTTTAATTGTTTTCTGATACTACTGTTGCTGTTTTAATTAGCATTAAAGCAGCAGGTTGTGCCATAGACTGACGTGTTTTGTTAGATATAACATTGACTTCACATGTTGCGTTCTTTAATTCTGGGTTGAGCTAATGAAGAGCTCTTTTGCATTCAAGTAGCT
>NW_009222805.1:39695-52516 GCF_000690835.1 Fulmarus glacialis | reverse complement strand
CCTTAATGATTCTGTGATTCTATGAAATTTTATCCCTGAATTTGAGAAAAGATTATAACTGTTCGTGAATGTAGCTACATAAGTAAGGAAATTGTGTATGTCTGCTCCATTTTTCTAAATAGAAGCCTCTTTTTCTGTGATTTTAAGAGCCTGGGATCCTATCAGCATCTTGGGCTTTGATAATTTTCACATCCACCTAGATTAGCTAAGATGTCAATATTGATGCTTCTGAATATATTTAGTTGTTATCAAACTTGTGACCACTTGTAGATAGCTGTATCTGTCAGACATTTTTCAATCAGTTCTTGTATAATGCATGTTTTATCTTGTCTTTATTTTCATAGGTTGTTTTCAATGAGCTGCATTCTAAAATATGAGCAATTAGACTTCTCTGGGACATGAATAAAATCACAGGAGCATAAATGGCCATCAGCTTGCTATTGCAAGTGGTGATGGGGAGAGAAGTTGGTTTGGCAGATTCTGAAATCTGTGCAAAATACGTGTGTCTCTATGCCGAGAAAGGTCTGGAAAGAGCCAGTCTCTAATGGATTGTTCAGTTCTCTGTCTGAGGCATCTGTTGGCAAAGCCTAATAATGAGGTGCATCAAAACCTAGATGATATGAAAACTTTTGTTCATGTTCTGTATGTGCCTTTTAAGTACTTAGCCATTGAATGCTCCCTGTGGTCACTGAAGCTCTCGCTTGGAATGCAAAAGCAGTGGATATAAATGCTATCAGTAGGGAAGAAAAATGCCATTGTCAGAGGCAAAAATACAGAAGCTGTTCTGGAAACATGAGACCTGCGTAGTTCGCTGACAAAAAAAAATGCACTTAGCAGCAACTCGCCAAGAGTTTTTAGCCTGGAGGTAATAGAGATGATGATAGAGATGTCCCACCGTGGATGAGATAGAGATGATGATAGAGATGTCCCACCATAAACCTGAGTGAAGCCGAAAGGAGGGGTTGAGGAAAGATTAGGATATGCTGTCTTCTCAGTGTTTCCCTTTGAGCCACCTCAGGATAGTCCTTTTCTAGGATCCTAGTCTCTAAAATCCCATTCTGAGACCCCCTAGCTCTCTGATAAACATAGGATGAGGAGCCAGGGATCTCACAGGAGGAGAACCAAGAGCCTCTCCTGTGAAGCTCTGGATTGCAAACCCTGGGCTAAGTGCTTGTCATCCCAGCTTTTTAGATGCTCGTCCCCTCAGTGAAATCCAACATCCAAACCTATAGTAGAGTTTGAACCTAAACCCAAGCAGATGCTATTTCACGCTGATACCATTGCAAAGGCCTTTCTTCTTCCTGCATTTTTGTGTAGGAGTGGGTAGGAGGAGAGAAGGGCAGGTGACAGGTAAGTAAAGGTGGGCAGCGGGTGGGAGGGAGAGGCAAATCTTTTCTCAGTTAATCTTGGCATAATTTGAATAATAAAAAAATATTTGTTTTCCAAGGTTCTTTAAGGTCTTGGGATCACTGTTTTCATGTCTCTCTTTCTCACGAGTATGTTGTGGAATGCAAGTCTTGCTAAAACGTTTAAAATTTGGTTATGTAGGGACTTGCACTGAACTCCAAATGAAATCCTTGGTTAGGTATCCAGCCTCTGTCCCAGCACACGCTGTGGTCTGGTTTTTCAATCAGATGGGAAGAAATGACGTGTGGTAGTGATAAGTTACAGGTGCTCAAAGCAAAAGCTGAGGGAATTAGCCTGAGGATTCTCTTGTTGTTTCATACAGCTTGATTTATCATTACCTTGTTCACATGAAAGTCAAATTCATTGAATAAATTATATAGTGTGAGGATCTCTTACTTCTATTATCATAGGAGCAGGGTGTGCTAAATTGAGCAAATCAACCAAATCATTACTTAATTGTGTGCTTAATTCATTGTCATGGATTTTCCCCATGAGTATTGGTTATGTCCTTGCAAATGCATTGCTGTTGCATTTCTGTGTAACCATTATTTCATTTTTTTCCACTATTCAGTTAATACATGTCACGTTAATGCCTTTAAATTTAGGTGACCTCACAAGTAGTTAATTCAGGTTGCAAATAGCTTTGTGTTGTGTTATTAACATGTTTATTTAAAGAGTTTTCTAGGGAAACTTATATAGAATAAAGCATTTTGCAAGAGTCATGAAGAAATGAGAGAAGTACAAAAGATATTTTCTACTGAAGAGTGAGGTACAGATCCCTACAATGGCCAAAGTTACAGTGGTCCAAGGCCACCAGATTTAATCTCAAATCCTGTAATTTTTTTCTGTTAGGCTTTGTCCCATATACTGTTTCTGTTTCCTTCTCTGCTTTTCTGTTCCTGCTTTCCTTTGTCCAGTGTTCCCCCCCAATCTCTCTTTGTAACTAATTCCCTCAACTAACCTAATAATTGACTTCAATGGGACTTGAGGACGTGTTCAAGTACTCTCCTGAAGAAGAATGCTCTAGTTAATCGGGACTGAAATTGTCTGTGAAGTAAATAACATTTATGAAGAGTTTTCTGAGTTATTAATAAGTGCATGAACAATTTGTTCATGTTCATTTTGTCACAAATTACTTTATTCATAAATTGTTCAGGCAGCTAGATAAACCTCTCTCAGATACCTGGTGTGGAAGAGAAAGAACCCCATTTACATATTCATTTAGGAGCTTTTGTTGTCATCCCCCAGTGCTATAGTTATACTCTGCAGTCCAGTGTTTGGACAGTGAAACAAAGACATGGTTTTATTTCTTTCTTGCTTTTTTTTCTTCTTGACTACATCTGTACTAGGAGTTAAACACCTAAACTAGTCTCTGGAGTGTTTTTGGCTTGCATCAGCTAGCCAAGTGGTTTCCGGATGCAATTTGGGAGTTCCTGGTGGGAGCTTTCTCAATACATATTTGCCCTCACTGGAAGGAAACAGAAGTAAATGGCATTACTCAGTTCAGTACCAGCTGGCCTCAGCAGCAGACAAAGGTCCTGGGCAGGTTTAACCTAGTAGCGTAGGTGCACCAGACTGCAGTGGGGTAGAGAAGAGTCCTTGTGCTCCTTAAAGGACTGTAATTTTACCTGGTTGTTAAGCTGAAGCTGCAAAGGAGCTTCTTTGGGTTGAATTGTGAACGTATGGAGGGATGCAGTAAACTGTGTTTGTTGAAAGTAGAGATTTTAAAAAGCAGTTGCACAGGAATACCCCACAGGGTGATAATAATCCTAGCTGAAGGTCAAGCTTAACTACCATTAATGGCATTTTATGCCATTAATACCTGTATTTCAAAATGAAGTGACATGTATTACTGCAATTTGGTCCTTTGCAAATGCTTGTCATTATCTAGGAAATAATCCTAACACATTCCCTAAATTTGAGGTAAAGCCATTTAGCGTTTCAGACGCCACAAGTAAATGATCTTGCTGGGGCCATCTCATGTGAACTTCACAGCCTGTGATCACATCCAAGCAGTGGCATAGAGATAAATCACTTGAGACATACCACAAATTATTCAACTTGGACTAAGGTACAGTGATAGCTCCATGAATCATCAACCACATGGCCAAAGTGCACATATTCTAGATAAACTCTGCATTCCTTGTAGTCTTTCAGGTCTGACAGTACGCAGGCAATCCTTCTGGCCCTTGCGTGCAGGTGGCTGATTTCGCTGCCTTCTTGCAGATCTTCTTGCAGATCACTTGCATCCATGTCATTGTCATTAAACATAAGGGAAGCACTGGAGTTGCTTGGAGCTGAAATGTTTCACAGAGCTTTCTTTGACCAAGAAAGATTTCATAAAAATGAAATTATCACAGATTTTTATTTTCAGTTATAACATTTGGGTTTCTTCTGTGTTAAAAAGTTGGGCTTGAAAAACTAAGACAATGATTGAAAAATAAATCTCTAAAATGCCTAAGTTTACATGCCAACAAAACCAAGATTTTCAAAATTTCTATGAAAAAATTGGGAATTTTGTCCAGTTCTGATAGAAAAAGACAGATTAATAAAATAGCCACTGGGTAGGGATGTGCATGCCCTGTTTTAATAAACTTCAATTACTTGATCTAGTGAAAGAATTTCAAGTGAGAGGTTGCATCAGCTTCCAGACTTACGGTTTTAATACTGGTGATAGAGAAGGTCATAGAGAAGGATAACATTCAAAGTGTAAGAAAAGGAAGGTGACTGAATCAAGGACAAATCTTGTTTTACTCTACTGACCATCTGCACAGGTCTGTGGCCCTGAACTACAGATACAGTAAGGCTCTGTACCCTGCTTGCCTTGAAGTGCATGGGAGAGTTCAGGTAAATAAGAATGATTCCTGACCTACATATTTATAGACAAATTGCCAGTCTTTTGACCTGTGCAAAATTATTCAATATAATGACATTGGTATTTCCAGCAACTTCATAATTAAAGTCTAATTTCACAGAAGTAGTCAGGCATGAACCTCCATGGTATTTTAGGAGGAATTTGGTGTTTTGTAGATCTAGCATTATGTATAGGTCTAAGATGTAGGCTACTGCAGGTATCAACACCTGTTGTTAATAATAGAAAGGAATTTAAGTTAGGAGGAGGTAAGGGCTGATAAATGTAGAATGGCATCGTGGCTGAAGAATTGCATTCTTACATGGTGCCGGAGAAAAGAATTAATCAGCTTTAATAGCAAAGAAATTAGCAATGAAGAAATAGAGTGTCTTGGTAAGTTAAATTTTTAGAGACTTTTTTATATACAAGGCAAAATTTAGAGCTATGAAACTAAAAAAATCATTAAATGTCAAGAAGTGTGATACAATATGAAAAAGTGTAACCAGAAATGTTACCTCAGCTGGAGCAAATGTTTCCTAGTTTGAACGGAATAGCAAGCATATCTATAACACACTATTGCAGCACACTGAAAAATATGTTAGTTGCCATCTGGAAAGTTGCAGTGATTGCACTTTTTAAAAATTTCCTTCTAACAAGAAGCAATTTTGCAATCTCAGCTGTGGCAGAAATTATCAAGATGGAACGCTTCTTTACCTTTACTTAAATGATACATTATGCAAATTGAAAACAGCAATTTAAGGAAACAATTACATAAAGAGAACAGCTTTTCTGATCCTCGAACAGGAAATGTTAAGGGATAAAAAAAGCAAACCCTAAATGCTGTAGACTTCAAGCTACTACAGGAAAAAAGCTCAATACCTTTCTTCATTTCAGGATTTCCTGGCTCAACAATCGCCAATAAAGACAGTCCTTGTATAACATCCCTGATGTGAGGCCTTTAAAAAGCTGAGGACAAGTAAGTAAGGTTGTACACCTGCTGAAAACTTGAAATGTAAGAATAGTACTATTGAAAAGGTATAGGGGTAGTAAACAAGTTACTTCCAGGGCAGAACTGAAAGCAGACTCTTACCCTGACCTAAATTACTGCACCCCCTTCACATTTATCACCTTTTATGGGATTCATGGCTCTGCTGATAGTGTCAAACAGCCCAGTGCTTGCTGATCCATGTCCACCAGTGAGTGTTTTTTACTAACAATTTATTTATCTCAGGCTTTAAAACTGAGAAGATGGTCAGTGTCTCTATGGCTGGGGAAAAACAGGGACGTTCAGGTCACGACAATACTGTGTCCCACTTCACTAATCCATCCCCATCATGTACTTCAGCAATTTTAAGCATGTGTTTACATCTTGTTGACTTCATGTGGTCTCTTGATTATCTGTATGTAGAAGATGATTACCTTTTAGTCGTCTACATTTTGACTGGCAACTCAAACTCATGGGTTGACATACACACAGCAAGGGACACCTTTGACGTTGGGAAAGACTTGCTAGCTGCTATTGTATTCCAGCACAGGGCTGTCTAGGGACTTTTTGGAGTCTTTGTCATTGCTTTTTATTCTTAAAAACCTGTATCAGAAATGTTTTAATGCCTGCCTTGTGTATGAGGCTGGATTAGCTGATCTCTTAAGGTCCTTGAGGAAAAATAAGGTGTATTATTTCCTTTATTCAGAAAAAAAATGAATCAAGTGGTTTATTTTTAAAAAAATTATTATTTTGATTCTTATTTTTGTGAATATAATTCCTTGTGCTTCTTAAGAGTTTGCATCTTTATTATGAGGACTCCTGCTACTGTCTTTATCACACAGTGTGATTTGGCGACTGACAGTTTATATGCCTAGCATTTTTCTAATTCCATTCAGACTCTGTGTCTGTATATTCAGTTTTCTTAGGTAAAAATTGAGAGGTTAGATCATTTGTATGTAAACTGATCAAAATATTAATTTTTTTTTCTATCAAAATATAGTTTTCACAAAAGCTTTTCTTAGACTATAATGTTCTCAACATTGCTTTTCGTTTTTAACTGTGCTCAGCTTTACCTTGTTGAAGTAGTATGTGTAATGTAGTGGTGAGTGGTGATACCGAAACCGTGTGTCACCTAGGCAATTCAAATGATGTCCTCTCTTCTTTTCGAAAGGTGCAGCTAAAAGATCCTGCTCTTCTCTTTTTGCCAGCCCTCCACCTGCACACCTTTCTGAATGAACATTTCAGCAGTAGACTGATGGAGGGGCCTGTGGTGCAAGGCAGATGTGATGTCAAAGAAGCAAAACTTGCCAATGGATTAACTGAAGATGTGCGTGACAGTAAAAAATGAATATGAATGGTATGAATGTTTGGGGGTAGGGAATAAACCTGGACCCTATTAGCTTAGAAAAAGACAGCTGTGATGTACTGGGGTCATGGCTGTTAATTGCCTGTTGTCATCACTACTGACATCATTGTATATTGGGATAAGGGACAAGAAGAGGCTGGGTGCATTACTATCATATATTCTTGGAAATATGTTTAACTGCTGCACAAACAGTATATATATTTAGTTAGGATGTGTTTATTATTTTAGACTATTTTTATTTAGGGTTACATATTAAATCTTAATTGTCTCTGAAAGTAGAGTTTCCTAGATAGATAGTTGTTTGCATGTAATCGCCAGTTCTTCCAGCTTCTTTCTATTTCCTAGTACTATAATTCACTGTGTCCCTGGTTGAACATAAATTCGTATAGAGAGGTAGTGTGGTAAGCACTGGAAATGTGATAAAAGTTCTCGTAACAGAAAACATCCTTAGATTGAATTTACGTATGTCAGTTCTCTTCAAATTTTGTGAGAACAAAAGTAGGTCTATAATTAAGATGTCCAATTTTCAGACTAAACTATGAGCTACAATGAGTGAAGAAAACTGAGCTGAAGACAAACTGAACTAAGAAGCTCAGAAATTGATGTGAAGATGATGCCTGGGATTTCCTTAAGAAAAGAAAGGAAAGATCAGGTCGTTGGGATTCAAAATATTGTAGAAAAGATCTCCATATCTTTTTAAGTGAATAAACCTCTCAGGATTTTGGGAAGTATTTAGAGTACCTTCAAGTAGTCAAAGAAAGGCTGAAGATTTAAGTAAAATGCCTTGGAGGTCAGAAAATGAGTGGGTAAAGAAAATTACAAACGGTCAACCTCAGTTAGACATTGAAAGGGAATTAAAGCAAATACAGGGCTTTTTGCTTAGTAAGGATGAGATAACGACAACTTTACATATTGTATTAAAACAGTATTAAGACAGAGAAATAATATAGGGAAATAATATAACAATAGTAATAGAGTGTTGTACTGAAATAATGTACAAATATACGAGTAAAGTCTTGAGAATGAAATATCTACCCATCAGCAAGCATTGAAATAACAGTCTGTTGATTAGAAGAACTTTAATTTCTGAGAATCAAAACTTGTGGGTGATGATAACGGAGAAAGTATGATGAAGGATGCTGTGACATCTTTGTGAAACAAGAAGCAAGCAATGTAGCTTCATGAAGGACCATGCAAAATTGGAGGGGGGAAACTTAAGCCACAGGTGAGAAATAAAGGAGACATTTGCAAGAATATTAAGGACACTATTAAAACCAGCACAGAAAAGGTAAGAGTAATTGGTTTGTCTGAAACTAATCAGGTGTTAAAAAGATTTACTAACTGGGCAAGGGTGAGAAGAAAAGGAAATGAGAAAAGTAGGTCCATTAATTTTTAAGAAGCTAATGGGTCAGAAAAAATAGCTGAAAATTCAGAATCTCCTTAAAAAAAGAAAATAAGGATGTTGAGCTCCAAAAAACCAGCTCTTGATTAAAATCAGCTTTTCTCATTTCTATGTTTCCAAGAGAAAAATGAAATGGGATTTTAAAAAAAAAATCAACAAATGCGAACATGATATTTTGCATTTTTAAAGTAGCTTAGAGGCTGTACACAATAAAATGTTAGAGACATACCTATTTAGAATTGAATGGGCAGGTATTGTTGCTTGTATGTTCACCACCTCTGATTGAGAAGCTGTGTAATTGCAGTAGGATCACATTGCACCTGAGCTAAAAGCTCTGCTGGGACATGAGCTGCATGTTGAAAAGGTGATCTGTTGCTGGAAAGCTTCCCTCTGGCACGTGCATTTCAAAGAAAGTAGCGTTCACAGTGTATCTGATCCAGAGAGAATTATGGGCATTATGAAACCTGTTGAAACGGGCTCTCTTCAAGACTTTGGCTGACTTTGGCATCTGCTTGAGACTTGGGTGGGAGCTAGATGCTGAATTACGCAGGCTGAAGCAGACATGCAGAAGAGTAGAAGGCTGCCAGGGAGGATCTTGGGTGGTGTCAAAGGGATTGGAGCACTTCCAGGTTTTGAGGGTTGCTGAATGCAATTATGTTGGGAAAAATTGGGTTGGCTAAATCCTGCTGTGGGGCCTGCCTACCTCCCCTTTAGTACATCTAACCTTCAGCTCAGATCAGTAATTTCCAACCCATCAAGAGCTGTTAACCTGAGTTTGTAGCGTTCACTTAAAAACAAACAAATAACTTGATTAATTGTAAGCTCTTTCAGCAGACTTCATTTCACTAGTGGGGGATGTCTGGTGAGAGATCCGATAGACCCTGGGGCCAGGAGGAGCAGTCACCTTAACACCAATGTGTGCCCTGTAGCTGCAACCCCAGGAACCCTGTCTCTGTCATGTTTGGTAAGGTACACATTAAAAGATAGACTTTGGCCCAAAGACCTTGCAAGCTTTTCACTATTTATTTGTTTTTATGTTATTTAGTTTTTCTACATTCTTCTATAAACTATTCCTCATCCTTAATTTTCACTTCTGTGCAGCAATTTTCCCTTCTGCAGTGCCAGTCCTTCCTCTTTCAGGGTGTGTCTCTAGTGCTTTCGTCAGTCTGTTCGCTCTGTCTTCCCCTTCCCCGTGATGTGCCCCCCCCATAGTCTAGTCAGATGTAAACTGATCATAGAAATCTTTATGTTCCTTTGTTGAAGCACCTCGGCACAGTTCTTCACTTCTTCTTTCTGCCTGACAATTACGTTCATGGCTTTGTCATCCCAGTCAGTGGGAGTACAAGAACGAGCGACATCCTGGCATCCTTTTTGAACACACGCACTGGATAGCTTTTGCTGAATGCTGTTCTGTCACAATGTTCAAAGCAAACATCTACTGCAATGCAGCTGTTTGAGCTCTGCCTGCACTTGGTACTATTTTTGTTTGCAGTTCAATACATTTTCTTAAACCTCTTTTTGTAAACTCAGATACATGCTGCAAGCTGATAGCTCTTCAGGGAAAAGCATAATCCCTAGGAGCTGCCTGCCTTGGCAAACATGCATATGCTTTTCAGTGTGTCAACAGGCAGTTGTTCAAGTAGTGTTTGTTCCCTCAGTTTGTATTAGCGTGGCCCAACACTGGAATAATTTTTTCATTTGCCTTTACTTCAGGAGATTGAATGAATATCCAGAATGGTGAATTCAACAACTGTGGATCCGTGCAGCCCCAGGTCAGATGATTTAGTTATTCAACCTTTTATGCTCTATTAGGATTATATTAGAATACTAATATTTCCAGGACCAGGATCATGCAATTCATACTCGCATGAGCAGTCCCATATTCACTAAAACCAGGTGTTGACATCCCGGAGACAGTCTTTTGCCTATTCTTCATTAGCTCTTATTTCCTATTCCCCTGCCACAGTGCATTCCTACAAGAGCTTACCTCCACATCCCTAAGAGAAAAGCTACTGCTCTGCTGTTTTTCCCAATCAAGATAATTTCAAATTAAAGCATCTTGCTGTATGCACACCCAGGGCCTCATCTGTAATCATCTTTCGAATCTGCAGTTTATTCTGTAATTAACTTGCAACTATATGGCTCACGCAGTGGTACGAGTAGTTCAGTTCTTTATGTAGAATGGTCTGCTGATTTGTGAATGGTTTCAAATACTTTTCTTTGGGAATATTTTTTATTTTATCATTACAATAGTGAGAGAAGTGGAAGGTGCTTTTCACGTCTTAGCCAAGTTATAAACATGGAAGATTAGAGTTCTCCAGCTCTTTCAAAGAATGAGACTTGCTACAATGGATCTTTTCACATCATGTCTGGAACTCCTTTTCTGAAGTGAAGAAAGAAAACAGCTTTCTCTAACAGCTGTTAGAGTGCTTAAAATACTTTGATAGTGTGATTATAAATTCGTGCTGCAGTCTGGCATGGAATGATTACACATTTGCTATCTGGACTTATTCCATTCAGGTATCTGCTAGTGATGGGGGCTGTCATTTGAATCTTTGACAGCATTGGTACTAACACAAATATTGCAGTTTAACCAAGTATTGTAACACTAGCATACCTTTTTTGACTTTTGGGGCGTTTTAGGAGGCTATGGATCTTCCCTCCCTCCCTACTACAGTAATGTCTCATCTGCAGCTGACGAGAAATTGTGGGAGCTAAAACTTCACCTCAAGATGCAGTGCCAAGGCCCTGGCATGCTTCATCCTTTCCCTCCACACTAAGTTATATTTTCTTCTACTTATTACAGCCGTTTCCTCCACCCAGTCCCCTTTGGGGTCAGCCACGCACAGGGTGCTCTGCGTTTTGCTCTGTGGGAAGGTGCAGATCATGAGAGGGGAAAATGTGAGCAACTCACAAAGTGCAGCGGTCCTTTGACGTAAAACACAGAACATCCTGCTGACCAACATGAAGAAGCACAGGTGATGGGAAACAGCTCACGAGTTTGAAAGGCTTCCTCTTCAAGAGGAGAAAGAGCTTAGAGAAGGAAGACAGATTTAGGGTTTTCATTTTGGGGGAGATTTTTTTTTCTGAGGGGGGAAGATGGATGAATAAAAGCAAAGGAGAGTGTTTCTCTTGAAGAGTCTGGAATGCTCTGTACTCCCACCTAAAGAAGGGCAAATTATTTTCTTGTGTTGACTATAACTAAATGGAGTTGATCTGATCCCTTGCTTTTGACGAAAAGTGAGACAGTGGGGGTTCTAAAAGTAAAGAAGTTGTGGTACTCACTGAGCTGACTGGAAGGAGGCATGGACAACACATCCCTACTGCCATCCCCCTTCTTTCCTGGCTGTTACCACGGGCCATGCACGTGACGTTATCCTGCTGGTGGGGAGAAATGTCGAGGAAGTAAAGTGGAGGTAGGACCTGGGCCAGGAGCCTCAGATAACCCAAGCCTGATCTCATGGAGAGTATCTCTGCCAGAAGTATCTCTGCCTGACAACTCTGAAGTAACACTACTGCGATAGTAGCATGGCACCTCTCTCTTGAACATGGCTATTTTGATAGATTTGACTGTGTTTACAAAGCTCTCATATCTTAAAGAGCACAAACATCTAGTTTGTCTTTTTTGTTTTTCCCTTAGTATTCACAGTTTGCTCTGGGCACTTGCAGCGTTTAGGAAGAATATCAGTCTGATTTGTTGCCTGCAAGAGAGTCTAATTAAAATGAGAGAGCAGGATGGGAACTGATGACACGCAGTGCAGCTGAGCTGCTCCCAAAGCTGAACGTGGCAGCTGTGATTTTCGTCATTTGCAAAGCCTCAGCCAACACGTTGGCCCACAGAGTTAAAATAAATGTCTAATTATGTTGCTTAATTATTTTGGTTCCAAATTCATGCTTGCAAAGTATTGCAAAAGATGGGAGAGAAACACTGAGAGCACCATGATCACAACTGTGGCCTGCCAATAAATCAGAAATCATGATGCTTTTTCTGAGTCAGGTTCCTCCCTTCCCCATGCCGGGTGGTCAGGCTGCAAATGAAGGGGGGTGGGGTGGTGCTTGAACCAGTCTCTAGCCCTCTCCCCTCCCCTCTCACTCGGCACTGACTCACAGCACTGTTTTTCAGCATGATGTTAATTAGCTGCTGAGCAGTGAGATACTGCAAACACTAAGAGAAAAGACAGGAAAAGACTTCAAAGATGTTTACCATTTTCTTATTTTAAAAAAATCACATTGTGAAAGTGATAAAAGAAATATCTAATCACTGCTGCCCGGATCCAGCAATTTGTTTTGTGCAATTAGAGACGTTGCTCCGGGTTATTCTGGTTGAGGAGTTTATGGCTTTCTTCTTTGCTTTCCATGGAGAAGTTATTCAGTGGGCCAAGGAGAGGGAGCAAATGTGGATTGCCTTGTTAAGTCTGGTAGCTAAATGTGGACAGGGTGGTACTAGTGTGCCAGGTAGAGCAAAATCACTGCAGCAAGAGGGACGGAGATCCTCACATTAGAGCAGCCTCTTGGGAGGTGAAATATGTTAGGTCTAAGTCCAGTCTGGGGCATGGGAGGCAAGTGGAGACCTTTTCACCCACAACTTAAGCAAATGCTCTTGATTAAAGTGATGAGGACAATTAGGTGCTTAAGACTCTCTGTAGTTTTAGCCCATACCCACAAAATTATTTGCCAGTAAAGAGATTAATACTGTCTAGATTAATGGGTCCACTCTGTTTGTACAAAGGTTGTATCAGTTAAACTGTTTGTGAATCAACAGTTCATCTAAATTACCTTTACCAAGAGCACTGGAAATGAAGTGACTTTC
>NW_009222805.1:8844-39664 GCF_000690835.1 Fulmarus glacialis | reverse complement strand
CCTGCTGATTGTGCATATTTATTTGAGCAGTGGCCCACTACAGCTGTAACGTGTTATTCTTAATTTGCCATTCTTCAAATAGCTCAATAGCAGATGAATGTTGAAAACATTGCCAAAAAGTAGGAAAAAAGGTCTTTAAGAGATACTTCTCATTTTCATCTAACTCTACTTGGCTTTTCTTTTCCTGATATTAAAAGTCAGGGAAATTCTGCACAACATGAAAAAAGATTACTAAAATAGTCAGTGCCTCACTTACTATTAATTTGTATGATGAAGGGGACATCTGAACTGTTCAGGGAATACTTACAGTCAACAGTTTGCAGTCATCAAACTCAAACTCAAAGAAATTGTGACTGCAGGTGATGAACTTGGTGAGCTCTCTTGAGAACATAGTTTTGTTCTCCCACAAACTGAATCTCACATTTCTCATATCTATACTGAGACTTTCTCCATTTGTACGTAGAAGTAATAAGAGGGGAAAATGAAACCCAGAGCACTGAGAAGCCAGGCCTATTCAGAATCCAAAGTTTTGGCTTTTTTTAACGATGCAGATTTTGCACTCCAAAGGGATTTACGCTAATAGCGGTTGTTAATTATTGCAAAGAGAAACTGGCTGAGGAGGAAAAAGAATTGTCTCCGGAGTTTAGTGTCAGTTTGCTGCTGATCTGTCTTCAACTAATGTAATATTGGTACTATAAACAATGACTGCACACCTCAGTCAACTGGAAAGCCAATTGATTTCTTAATACTTCTTTTGGAGCATGGGGTCAGTCAGCTGTATTATCCTTTTTCCAGTCAAGGCTTTCTGATTTTAATTCTCTGTTTCTTCCCCAAACTGATGCTTTTTGTAATTAGAACATTACAAAAGACTTTCTGGAAAGCCTACATGGAAGAAAAAGTAGGTTTAATTTCTTTTGTTCTAGTCTGATCTTGTGGGGGGTTTAATGTGATGATTATATAGAAATATTGGTGCCCATCTCAGAGTGGTAAGAATTTAAATGAGTGATTTTTATTTCTCTTAACCTGGAGATAGCATAAATTAGAATTTGATAAAATGCACAAATAGGAGCAAAATTTCAGCTGCCCTTGGGTCTCTAAACCTTGTCGGTCCCTTTCCTTGTCTGTTTCTTTTTTTTGCACGTGCACATCTATGAGTAGTGTTTTATTCTCACGTGTATTTCAGGTTTTATTCAGGTCTATATGTTTAAACTGTGCAATCCATAAATGTATAGATTGTCACTAGCCTTTATCCAGATACCAGCCACAGTTCCTTTTTATCTTGGACATTATTTGCATATAATCCAAAGTAAAACTAAAATGGTATTTTATTTTCTGCACCTTTTTGTATTCGTTTTCAACACAAGGAGCAAAAATGACTCCTAGGTTTTGTGGCGAGGGCAGAATCAGTGCAGTTACTCAGATATAGAAGGATATTAAAATATAACATGATAGCTCCTGCTCACTAAAATCCCTGATCTGATCCCCATGAGCAGGTGAAGGGGACCAAAAAAATTGTTAACTGTACCTTTCCAAATGTGAATTTCCACTTGGGCATGCAGACGAAGATCATCAATCAATACACCCCATGCTGGTCCTCTGCTGGTGAGACCGCTTCCCACCTTTGTTGGTAAGAATGCACTTTCTTACTTTTGGAGGCTTGGACTTACCCCTGCCCACTGTAAACTAGAAGGACCAGAGGCAACATGAGGCTGGTGTAGTAGGATGTGATGCTGTGATGCATTACTACTGCTAAAAAGACAGGGTGTTTACCAGGTTGCAGCTCATCTCTCTGCTCTATGAAGGAACGTTGCTTATCATGCAATAAGCCCAAGGCCGCTAGACCTGAGATTTCATCCTGCCGCAGGGCCCAGAAAGGTAACCACGCTTCCCAATGACAGCAATCTGCTTTCACCCTCAAATGTTTGTGCAAGGGAGGACTACAGTTAAGCTCACACAGTGCATACATTGAAAAAAATACTCCATCAAAACTTGTGTCAGCATTAAATTTTGAAGTTGAATATTATCCTGGATTTTCAACCACTTTGTAAAGTAAAGGATATATTCGCTTTCTTGCAGTTCTAGAGAAGTGCAACTTTGACAGCATCACAATGGGGCATGCTGCAAGCATCAAACCAGCAACAGGTGAGATTTTCAAGGCAAGTATAGAATTAAGCTAGCAAAAGAGACATTGAAAGTTGTTATCACAAGGACAGCTTTCCAAATCACAATCCACGCTTGGAAATGGTGTGGATCATTTTTTCTTTCGAAGAAGCTGTTACAGTAAAGTGGGAATGGAGAAAGAAAGAAAGAAACAGAATATAGTATGTGCAGGCTTCTTTTATGCCAGCCTGTTAATGCCTGTTGCCCTTAATACAGCTTTTCTGCTGTTAAAATAAAATAAAAAAATCCCTCTCCTACTTTTCAGCGAAGAATTTAAAAGAGTGAAATGGAGACTTCTGTGTTCTTGCAAGATCTTGCTGTCCAGAGCATCTCTGAAAGAGTCTGGTACTTCAGTGAAACCTTAAGGTACCCCACATTGTTTCCATTCCAGTTTTCAGAATTCCCCTCATGGGAATGGTCACTGGCTCTCCTGGCTCAGCATGCCATCCAGTTGCTGAGTCTCTTTCAACTTTAAGTTTGTTTACACAGTTAAATCAAGTGCCTTGCAAATGAAATGCTAAACTAAAATCCAGGCAGGAGGCTGCCGTTGGTGGGTGCAGTATTTCTCCTTCAAATCAGTTGCCCTCTTCAAAGAGAAATTGCCCTAGAACTCCCATCTTCTAGATGCTTTATTCACCCACAGAGGTGGTTGGCCCAATGTCAACTTTAACTTTCAACTTAAACTCACAGTGGCTTTAGATATTTCTGGCTTAGGTTTCCAAACTAAAGTAAAAATGTTGATGAGTGCTAGCATGGCAGCTGCAAGATGTGCAGTGTGTCACTGTGAAGGCTGGGTAACTTCACAGTGGGGACACCAGTACCTGCCTGGGTCTAGATACAATAGGGACTTACTTGCCTAGAAATTAGGCTTTGCAGCACCTAGCTTGACCCTAGAAACCAGGAAGACCTCTTAAAGTGATCAACCCACTTGAATGAAGAATAATCTGGGTATAGGAGCAAACTTTAGAAATGTCACTACCTTGATTTTTATCTTATTTTAATGGTAGCCAGATTTAAATGCATGAAATTTTGGACAAAATTTGAGTGTTATTAGTAATATCCCTTATATATTTTCTAAATACATGGCTGAGTGAAATTCTAACTAAATATTTTCCCTTTATTTTTTTCAGAATTAGATGCCCTTGGATATTTTTATTTAGAAACATTATTCATCAATACTCACTAAAGCCATGACCAAGGTGCACAGTGTAGCTTTGAATAGTCCATTTAGCAAGTTTTCTCTTTCAAGGTTCAGAGCCTTAAAATTATGGATGAACTGTCTGAAATTATACATAAGCCTTCTGCAGAATGCCTGCCTTTATGAACTCCTCCTAGTTTATGTTTCTTTAAGATTATTTGTTATTTAAAACATAGCTTGAATTTATTTAGCTTTATTTAGATGCTTGAATAGCATGTTACAGTAGAAATAACACACTCCAGGTAATTCATTTCCAGTTGAGCTTCACTCTGCTTGAGTGCTTAAAAAGCCATTTGGCTTTCTGTCTTGTACCTTTTAATGCCCTCCACGGTCTGCAATAAGTGTTCAAGAAATTCACTGCTTGTCATGGCCTATTGCTTTAATTTAAAAAAGCTAAATTTGGAGACTCCACATGCTCTGCTTTCAGTTTTTCCAGTGTAAAGCTGTCCTACCGTGGGAAATTGGCAATGGACTTCATCATCCTGAAAAAACCTCAGCATTAATATAGTGGGAACAGAGTAGAAAAATACTTTGACTGTGTCATACTTGGTGAAATGTAGTGTAGATATAAATTTGAAACCTTCTAAAAAATCCCAGCTGTTTTAAGGCAATCTCTACCTTGGGGGATTGAATGCACCACGGAGACCCTGAGGTGGCATGTGACGTGGCAGCACCAGGCAGAGGTATGAGTCAGGAGGCACTACAGAAATACCAGCAAAGCAGCATGCCTGTGGCAATGCAGTTACTGCCTGCATTTCTCCCTGTCTGGAGCATCTGGCTTGTGCTGCATGATACTCCTGTCTCTTGGGGATAGCTTTTGCGGAAATGTGTCCCATGGCTGTGATGTAAACACAGCAATTCAAGAGCATCCTGTCTTACCACAGCATTTTGCCTTCAGGGCAGCCCCCAAATCCCTTTTTGCTTGACTAGATTTGCTCATGTGGTACCTAAAGTCCTGCGGAGAATGCCAGTCAACAAAGTGTCCCATCCAGCATTGAAGGTCTCATTTCCCCTATTTATCTAAGCCTTTACTTTATCTGGCATCAGAAAGGAATATACTGAAGTCGAGAGCAGATCTGTACTACAGAGGAAAGCTGATTGGTAAAAAAAGCACATAACAACCAAGGGTAGACATGGTTGATATCTAAAGAGTGGTAAGCAAGTCAATAAGAGCTCCCCCCACAACCCCAGTACTGTGAACCGACTGTAGATAGTACAGATCAGTGAGGTGCTGAATCTAGATTATCACACTTGCGACTCTGCATGGTTTAGCACTGCTTAGTCTTGGCAGATCAGCTTCCGATCCATTTGAAGTGCAGTTGCCCTCACAGCATCCTCCCAAGTACCATCTAGGCATAAGTTTATTTACAAAACCCAAAATCTGGGCATTTTTAGGGTTCACCTAATGGATAGGATGGGGTCCCTTTTCATAACATGATAGAAGCCTGTTTCTGGGAAAAGAGGTTGGTTTGCATGTAAAGGTTCAGGCACACCATTGGGATGAGGAAACTCTAGGTTAAATACTTTCAGCAGATCTGTCCTGTCCCAGGGGAATGCCCGCCAGTGCTACAGATGTCACCTCTGTTAGAGCTGTGCCATTGTGCAGGCACAAGTTAAAGGTTTATGGATGCCAGAGAAGAAAGAAGGGTATAGTTTGGCTTTTGGTATATCTACTTAGTGTTTTACAAGTAGAAGCGAGCTGGCTCTCTCCAGGCTTCAAGCTGGCTGAACGTGAGCCAGCTCTAAGCCAAAGCTGTGTAGCTCCAGATAGCACATTGCTAACCCTAGGCTAATCAGCAATCTGAAAGGCAGGGTTTATTAGGTTGGGCCCACTGCCACTCTAACGCAGCTAGACAGTATCCAACCCGCTCACAGAGCAGGCAGGCACACTGCTTGAAGAATAGGGGCACCCAGCTTTGAGGTGCCTGGAGAAGGCTTTGGGTTCCAGGAAGCAACCTCCAACTTATTTCTGCTTTGTAGCTGTTCTCCTTCATCTATGTCACACAAATCATACCGAGTTTGGATTGATCACAGCATGATCAAAGCCACGCTGTGATGATAAGCAATTTGAGCTTCCCTTTTTGCTGTTTGAACTTTTGAGTATTTACAGCTTTATAACTTGGTTACTTATCACCAGGTCACATCACATGCTGTATCTTGACTGCAAATTGATTTTTTCTCATTGTGTAACCTTAACTCTTTAAAATAAAGCTATTGCAGAATTATTTTCACAGGCCTTGTCTCTTCGCTTAGGGGTAGCTCATACGCTATATCACTTTTTTTCCCTTTTGTGATCAGTTTAGCACATAAAGCTGTTACATATTTAGTAGGCATTTTCATTTGCAGATTTTTTTCTTTTTAGACTTACATATTTTTGTAAAGCAGCGGAAATCTTAATATATAAAAGATTAATATGTGCTTTTCTTTTCAGATGGTCTGAGCATTAACGTTCCATAAATAGTCCAATTTTCCCTCTGAGTTGATAAGTAGTCAAATACTTCCACTAAGGACATTTTTACTTTATCATCCAGAATGTGAACAAATTTAAATTTAACTGGCAATTACTGGTGATGAATGGAAGTTAAATATACGAGTGTTTTTCTAATTTAGTTTGGTTAATCTCATCTTCAGTGTTACTAAGTAATTGCTCGAGCAGCCATCAAGACGAAAGTCTCATGACAGGCTCATAGGCTCGTATATTGCTGTGGTATACTAATTTATGCTGGGTCAGCATCATCCACCAAGAAGAGATTCCAGCCTCTGATCTCAGGAACTTTAAAATGCTTTTTATTTGCATTAAGGAACTCTAAGAAATACAAAAATGCAAATTCAAACTCACTGTGGGATTTCTGTGTTCAGCAGCTGAAATGCCACCATGTGACATCTCCTCAAAAATCATACGTAATTCCAGACATACGAATTCCCCATAAGGCTATACCTCATTTGTGTTAGTTACGTAGACTGAAGGCTCATGATCTATGCAACCATTGAAACCATCTTCTGATCTTCAGTTTATTTGTTGATGTTGCTTTTTTATTCTGATGCTTGACTAATGTAGCAAGCTCCTGGATTCAGGGGACATGTTTCTGCAGTTCCAAGAAAGCTACTTATGGAGCCAAACCTTAAAGTTCAAAAAGTGACAGTGGATAGGAGTGGAGTCCCTACCAGCTGGTATTCTAGGCATGCCACAGATAATTACAAATAAAAGCAGGACTAATAAATATTTGTACCAGTGGAACCCATCCTGGAGTGGGACTATGTTGTGCCAGGCTATGCAAACACAAAGCTTCTTTCTCTATAGCTGTACTAACTGGATAAAGAGACGCCATTTGGGTGGTCCAGCTGATATAATAACTTTTCAGGGCTTTAATAAGCAAATTAAAACAAATGGTTGGCTCTTCTAGTTCTATTAGATTCCTAAATGCATTTAGGTATAACAAGAGATTGGTAGCACCACTCTATGAGACAGTAGACAGACTTCATCTTGGGGAATGATCATCTGATTTTGGTCACCTACACTGAGGAAAGATGAATTTGCAGCATAGTTGATGCAGAGTAAGACTACTAGTGTAGTTGGGGGACTGGGAGCCCTTTTTATGACAGAAGCTCTGCTGGTGTGGCCCCACCATGTTAAAGCTGAAAGATGATAGCTATCTGATAATTTAATTAGTATCTAATACATTGGAGACTCAATATCAGGTGAAGGAGAAGGTAAGTGACTGATGATTCTTTTCGTTCACTTTATCCCGAGTTTGATAACTTTTTATTCTTTTTTTCATAATTCCAATTCAATGACTGTTCCTAAGGTCACTGTACGTGGAAGCCAAAAGGTAGAGAGTGGCTTTCTTTAAACTTATCTGAATTCGACAAAAGCAGACAAGTAGCCAGTAAATAATAGTATTATTTATTTAATTATTCCTTGGAATATATAGAACTGTTTCTTTCTCTATTGCATGTGAAAAAAGTCTAATGGATTTAAAACACTATTGCGTTACAATTTGTTGC
Organism: Fulmarus glacialis; assembly: GCF_000690835.1. Taxonomy (NCBI): domain Eukaryota; kingdom Metazoa; phylum Chordata; class Aves; order Procellariiformes; family Procellariidae; genus Fulmarus; species Fulmarus glacialis. The sequence continues at coordinate 32,301 of NW_009222805.1, read as the reverse complement.
TTACACTAGGTGTACTGATTTATACTCACATTGAGCAGATGTAAATGGTACAAAAGACTACCTGTGAAAAGCCAGGTGTCCATACTTTTCTTATTCTAGAGAAGCAATACCCTAATCTCCTTTTAATTCATTTGCACCTAGGGAAAGTAACTCCTCTAAACATCAGACCATGAATAAAAATCTGTTCTTTTCTAGACTTGATAAATATGTTTTTCAGACTGAAATAATGAGACTATCAGGAAAGTGTAATTTATTGCTCCTTGACTCCAAGCTAATTAAAATTAGTCAAAGAAGCTGTAATGGGCTATCTTAGAGTTCCTTCTGAAACTGTATTTTTCTAATGTACGCTTCCCTCAAATCTCTTTTCATACAATTTGACAGTGGTATATAATTAAAATTCATGTGTTTAATTTAGTTAAAATATACAGTCATGTTATATTTCTCAGAAGGATACAGGACTAATCTTGATGGATAGATGCAGATTTACATTCCTATCTAGATGTGTTTCTTCTCTAAGTTTTGCTGATGCACCTCCATTCTGAGCACTTGGCTTTCTTCCTGAGATAATATCATTCATGGCTTCCTGAGAATCTGGATTAAAGGAGTCAGGGTTTTGTCAGGAGGATTAAGATGAGAACTAGTGAGGCAACCACATTAAAAATAACAATGTAGAATATTCCTGCTCTGGCAGCCACCTAAGCCAGGATAGCTCCAAAACTCATGCAGCGTCTGTAACTAGGTCACAAAATTTTCCTTAGTTTGCCTTTATAAACAAAAGGCTTGTTTAAACAAAAGCTACCCCACTGATCTGAGTTTCACTGTGATCTACATGTGAGGTAGAACAGAGTTTAACCTCTGCCAGTCTCTAGTGGTGACTACAATCTTAGTTTAAACCCTTCTACAGAGGAGACAATAATTTTCTTACCTAAAGTAATTTCTTGTCTAGAAGCTCCAAATGTTAAGAAAGACGCACAATTGGAAGGTGATGGAATTTCTGTCTCAGATATGCTTCTTTTTAAGGCAGTGAAGGTCACCTCTAAATCCTTTGGCCAAGTCTCCCGAGATGTGTAGGTGCAAACGTTATTTGTCTTAACACAACCCACTAGAAAATTCACTTTCAACATTGTGTTTGAATAGTGAGATTGTGTATATATATGTATCGGTCTAAGCAGACACTCCAGCTGTGGTCCAATGTAAGAAATGATCTGAGGAGAGAATATCTATGGTCACTTGGACTGACAGTCTGGCAATGACCAAGCAGTTTCCTTACAGAAGGAACTGCCTTTCCAAAGACTGCTAATGGTAAAGGAAAACAACTTCTTTAGTTACTGTTTAAGTAAGGACTCTTTAAACTAATTAATTAAATTTAAAAGACAGTTCGGAGAGTTGATAGACCTTTGTGTAAAAGATAAGCTTGTTTGCGCTTATTTGAAACAGAACTTTAATTGTATTAAACCCTGAAGAAAGTAAAAGGATATTTCACAAAAAGGACCAATGAAGGAAAAAGTAAGCTTTGAAGATGCTGTAAAAAATCTGTGCTATAAAAATAAAGCCATTTAGACAAATATGGCATATGTATGAAGCCAACTACATATTCACAAGCTGACGCTGAACTAAGAGCATTGTGTGAAGGTGCTGAGTCAATAAAGGAATGACAGCAGCTAATTTCAAGTTCAGCCAAGCATGAAAGAGCTTCATGTTTTGTTTGGTTTGGTTTTTTTTCCTCTTTTCAGAGCTGTTGAAAAGGTAGTTATGAAGCCATCTTTATTATACTAGCAGCTCCTTACTACCCCACCTCAGTTTATAATATTGTGCATAGCCTCTTGCTATATTCAAGATTGCCAAAAATAAAGAGCACAAGAAGCTACAATATAGCTTAATAGCTGCCTAGTTTATCGCTGTCTTGCACTATTTTGACCTCACAGAACACCCAGATGGCAATAACCTCAAGAACAATAAAATACTTTTGTTCTGATAAACTCTAAGTTACCACTTCTACTGGCTTTGTATAAAGATGTATATGTCTATGCAAAAAAAAAACCCCAAAACCCCCCCAAACGACCTCACAGTAAGTTTTAAATCCAAATCCTTCTCACGGATTTTTTTTCCTTTTTATGCTGAGGAAGGGGAAGTTAACCAATACAGTGGAATTTAATGAAATTTTGCTAATATTGATATAGCCTTTTCTAGCAAAACTAGATACTCCAGCAAATATTAGGCAGTGCTAGCAAGGATTTCAGTTTTGAATACAAAACTAGGTTCTTATCTCAGGCTTCTCATTTAGCAAATAGTGACTATATTCAGTTGTGTAACCAGTACCATTCACATTTTTATAACACTGTCTAGCACATTAGAGGAGTGGAGACTTCCTTCTCCCTCCCCTTTCCAAAACTATTATCTTCTGTCTAATTTTGGAAATGGCATTTATGTTGGGAGACTAAGAACTCACCCCCCATCCTGCACTTGCTCATGCTCATCCCTGTTTGACTTCAGGGTAGGGATTCAGTTACCTGCACATAAGTGCTTACAGCCATTTTAGATGTTTTAAACACCCTCTTGGCCCCTGGTTGCCTCTTCTTCAAAATGGTGGGGCTGTATGGTAAATCCTGGACTGTATCTGCCAGACCTGTGCAGATGGTTACCTGGACTTTAGTAAAGACTTTTACATGTTTGCCACAGCATTATCCTGGAGAAACTGGCTCCTCATGGCTTGGACAGGCGTACTCTTCGCTGGGTAAAAAACTGGTTGGATGGCCGGGCCCAAAGAGTTGTGGTGAATGGAATTAAATCCAGTTGGCAGCCAGTCACAAGTGGTGTTCCCCAGGGCTCCATATTGGGGTCAGATCCATTTAATATCTTTATCAATGATCTGGATGAGGGGATTGAGTGCTCCCTCAGAAAGTTTGCAGATGACACAGAGTTGGCAGGAGTGTTGATCTGCTCGAGGGTATGAAGGCTCTGCAGAGGGACCTGGACAGGCTGCATCGATGGGCTGAGGCCAACTGTATGAGGTTCAACAAGGCCAAATGCTGGGTCCTGCACTTGGGTCACAACAACCCCATGCAACGCTACAGGCTTGGGGAAGAGTGGCTGGAAAGCTGCCCAGAGGAAAAGGACCTGGTTGACAGCCAGCTGAATATGAGCTGGCAGTGTGCCCAGGTGGCCAAGAAGGCCAACGGCATCCTGGCCTGTATCAGAAATAGTGTGGCCAGCAGGAGGAGGGAGGTGATCGTGCCCCTGTACTCGTCCCTGGTGAGGCCGCACCTTGAATCCTGTGTTCAGTTTTGGGCCCCTCACTACAAGAAGGACACTGAGGTGCTGGAGCATGTCCAGAGAAGGGCAACGAAGCTGGTGAAGGGTCTAGAGAATAAATCTTATGAGGAGCGGCTGAGGGAACTGGGAGCGTTTAGCCTGGAGAAGAGGAGGCTGAGGGGAGACCTCATCGTGCTCTACAACTACCTGAAAGGAGGCTGTAGTGAGGTGGGTGTCCATCTCTTCTCCCAAGTAGCAAATGATAGGAGAAGAGGAAATGGCCTCAAGTTATGCCAAGGGAGGTTTAGGTTGGATATTAGGAAAAATTTCTTCACCGAAAGGGTTATCAAGCCTTGGAACAGGCTGCCCAGGGAAGTGGTTGAGTCACCATCTCTGGAGGTATGTGTAGATGTGGCACTTAGGGACATGGTTTAGTGTTGGACTTGGTAGTGTCAGGTTTACAGTTGGACTCGATGATCTTAAGGGTCTTTTCCAACCTAAATGATTCTGTGATTCTGTGATTCTATGTCTCAGATACTGTCACTCGTACTTCTCTTTCTTAATGGATGTATCATCTTGGAGAAAGTGACTTTATCATAAGGGTCTCAGTTTTTAGTTGCCCTCCATATTTGAAATCTCTAGTGAGTAAATGATAAATTGAGAAGGAACATTAGATGCTTGTTTCTGTGCTGGGGCCCACTTGCACTGCGGGTGCTGCTCTGCAGTGCAGCCGCCTTGGTGGGTGCTGGCTGGGTTGGCTTACCTCGAAGCTCCTGAGACCTGACTCTTCACTGTTTGCAAGGCAAGTGAAGATATCCAGAGAGTATGTTCTAGCCAAATCCACTTTCACTCTGCTTTATTGTTAGTAGCATTTTATTACTTACATATTTTAGCTGGTTTGTTTTTTCAATTTGAATACAAAAAGTGTTTAATTTTGAGAAGTTGCTCTCTGTTGACTTTTGCTGAGATAATTGTCTCCTCTTTTTTTGGTATTGCTGAGATTATAGATTTTCAAATAGATCGCGTTTATCAGTGCCATAGATTTCCTGATAAATGGTCCTACCCTGAGGCAGGATGTCCCTTCCTCCTGGCCACATGGGAATAAGGTGAAAAGAATCACCTGGTTTTAATGGGGATGGCCATAACTGAAGCAAAGACTATTCCTGTTGATTTCTACTATATAGGATGTTTTAGGGTAGTATCCATTCCCATTTTACTCCACAAGAAACAGATGTTTGCTGATGAAGAAGCATGTGAGGAGAAAGGGGACCTGCAATTTGATTCTCCATTATTTTGTACCTCACTAATGCTCAGGCTGAGGATTTACAGATGTGGAAGGCACCTGATTTTTCAAAAGTTACTGGTCTCATTATGAGCTAACTGTGATGCTACCGGCCTTTGTTAACTGCCCTGCTGTGGAAGTCACTGTCCCTGTGAGTAGAAGAGGCACAGAGGAGGACGTCAGCCTGTGCCTCAGCAGCTCAGAGCCTCAATACACTGGCAGAGGAGTGGGAAGCTGGTGTTTGAAATGGATGACCTTAGCTGTGGTGATTTGCTGTACTAACAGTCCTTTCACCAGGGCAGGAAAGAAAGAAAAGGGTCTGCATGTGCCTGTAATTTGTGTTAATCTGCTAGCCTGTTTGTGGGGCCACTTGAGGCGTGAGCAGTTTTTGCTGTTCCCAGCAGCCTGCCATGCAATGCAGTTGCCTGTTTGCTAGCCCCTGTGATTAAATAGCACCGTTTGATTTAGTAGCATTCAAAAATGTTCATCCTGATAACAAGAGGTACAGGACGACTGAGAATGAAATTAAATTATCTGCAAACCCAGTGACCCACTTTCTATTTTAAATAGAGCAGAAGTATTTAAAATATACAATTTGTTCATTCGCCTTGCAGAAGGATTTGTTGGGAAGAAATGGTTATGCTGTGCATAATATTTTAACAAGGAAAAGCTAATATGATATGACAAATTATATGTAGAACTGTAATGATGAAATAATTGATCTTCTGGAGATTATTTTAATTATTGCTTTTTGTCTTTCATATGCAAATAGACAACTGCTGGTCTCACAAACTATTTTACAGCTCAGAGGGGAACATATTAGCTGCCTTGTTAGTAGCGTTCAGCAAAGTGTCATCTTCCCAATGCAGGGAATTTGTATAAGCAAGGTCTAGCAAAGATAACTCTGTTATCGCAGTTTAGACTTCATAGCCTTACATAATTGAAATTCAGGGAAACAGGTATAACAGCAGGTACAATTTAGACCTAGAAACAAATGTATTTCTAATTCACTAGGTAGAGAAAGCCTAACCCTAGGATAGGATGATGCCACCTACTTTATCAACACGTTCACTGTCTCTGTCAATTTGTATGGAACATAATTACTATTGTTTTAAGTAATTGCAGCTATCAGTGAGGGCCTCTGAACAAGGGAGAGCATATTCAAAGACAACCTTTTCAGGAATTAATAGTGCTGTAATTTTCTTAAAATATCTTTTCTTTTTGTGCTTATGCAACTGTCTATCACTCTTTGGCTAATATGCATGTACAACATGCTGGTCTGAAAAACTCTTTTTTCCTATTTTCTTGATTTGCTAAAAAAGAAAGATCTTAGCTAACAAGGGAAAATGATCTTTTAAGGGAATGTTTCTACAAACAGCAAGTGTCACCTTAGTTGTGTCCTGTTTGCACAGTATTTCTTTCTCATCAGCTACTTTCTTCCCTCTTACTGTTGTGTAAGTAGGCCATGTACAAATGAAAAAAACCTAGGAAAAAACCCAAAAGGTCTGGCAGTAGTGTCTCCCCAACTCAGCTCCTGTCAGCATTTATGATATCATTTACTGTATTTATCTTAATTGTCAGTCCAAGGTGGACCACTCAGCAGTTAGACTGCAGGCCTCCAAATTGAACTGACTAACCTTAAGTTTACCCTCAAAAATGTTAACGTATATGTATTAGTTATGCATGGTACTGAGAAGGTGGGTTTTTTTTAACAAAGAATAGGGAGCTTGAAGATAAAACAAAAGAGAAGCTATTTTGTCTGTGTCCTGTCCTGAAACTCTGTTCTGTGATGCTGTTCCCAAAGGATGTAAAAATCACCATAGACTGCAGTGACTTTCTGCAATGACAGTTCAGTCATATTTTTGTCAGGTTTTATGGTAGCATTTCTTATGTCCAAGAACTAGCATGCTAAATTTAAATTTATTCCTCCAAATAATAAAGGATTTGTTGAAAGAAGTCAGAAACATTTGCTAAACTGATAACCATACTTTCCCTGTCTCAAATATAAAATAATAAAACTATTTTATTTTTGTTTGTTTTTTAGAATTTCAATAAAATCTTGCTCATTGTTGAAACCAATGAAGCCCATTTTGTGTGTCTTGTATCTCCATTTTCTGGTGCAGACAGATTGAAATCAAAACATAATCTTTACCTTGGCACTTGCACATCTTTTCTTCTCTTTCTGGCCATCTATATTTACAAAACTTAGTATCTTCATGAAACTATTAAAAATACTAAGGTATAATTAAGAATATAAAGGTATTAAAAGTATGTTTAAGGTGTTAAAGGCAAGATATGTCTTAACATCTTTATGGTATTTATGACAATATGTTCAACTCCGTCAAATCTGTCTTTTAAATGACAACAGGTTCAAAAGAGGAAGAGCACACAGAGATACAGACAAACATGTAGATATTCACACACCGACTTGAATCCTTAGTGAATTTAAACCTCATTTCCTTGAGGCAAAGACCAAGTATGGGTAATTTCAGCTTGTCAGTTAAATTGAGGAAAACCTATGATGAAGCTTAATATAGCCCTTTTTCTTCAACATTAAGCCTGGCTGTAAGTTCACCTGTAAAGGTTGAAAGTTGTAGCTTACAGAAATAATAGATGTACATGGTGTTTAGGGGCATTAAATTGCATTTGTCTTCGTTGGTTACTTTTTAACTTGGGCTTATGCTCAGCAAAACATGCTGTCAAATCTGACTAATGCCACTGATGTTTATAATTTGTAGTGCAGAAGGATAGAAACTGAAAAGATAAGATACTGCATTTACTTAGTGATGTTAAATGGTCAGTAGCTCATTATTCTAATACCATTCTTCAGGTGACCCTTACCCATGAGGTAGGGTATTTGATAACAGGCTCCTCCACCTCTAGGGGGAGTGTCCTACTCATCAGAGAGGTGCAATGCACCGGGAAACGCGATAGCCCTAAATTTCCCTTGTTGGTCCTTGTGTAAAAGAGCACTTGCTCAGGGTGCTGAGGTATTTGTGCCTACCAGCCCAGTGAGATTTTGACAGGATGCGACTTGGTTTCAGAAACCCAGCTGTGCCTAAAAAGGGCATTTGGCACCTATGTTTATGCTCCTGAATCTTGTCCTTTTTACCTAAAGAAAAGAGCTAGATAGATCTGTGAAGGGAGGTACTGAAGGCAGCTGGCAGATATTTTGATATGTGCAGCATCCTAACCGTTGGATGTGAGCCCTTCAATCCCTTCCTGGATTTGGGTCACAATTCATCTCCTACTACTGTAAGATATAATTTCAGAGGTGGAGAAAAGCTACCATGTGTGCATATACAGCCTGTGGGTGTCTTTAATCTTAGGAAGTACTAAGTTTTGGCGCCCTGAAACAAGCTGTTCATTAAATACTTGCAAATTTGAGTTCTTTTTTCCCCCATCTCTGATACTTAATTCAATCACAGGTGGCAATAGAAATGTAAGGTATGTACCTTCTTGGCAGCCTTTTAGGGTTTCTGGTAGCTGTGGTGAGATGGGAAGTGTTATCCACTGCCATACCATGGCAAATTCCTGCCCATTATTAAACTCAGCACTTCTGTGAAAATCCTACTTCTTTTCCCTAAGGGCTTGGGATTAGCTAGTCAAGGCGTTTTTTGCTATATTTCTGCCTTCCCTTGGGGAAGAAACACTGTCTGGTGTGGGTAAAGAGGCGAATGAGCAAAATACGGATATCTTGGACAGAGAACAAAGTAATTAGTTCCTCATTAAAGGGACAGAGAGAGATACTGTAACTATAGTAACCACTGCATATATGAACTTCTACCCACCTCATTGTAACCCACTTGGTTACAACAAAGATTTCAAGCCATTGTTACTTGTTTGTAGAGCTCTTCCTCTAACTGAAGAGTCACATCATAAATACTTGTCAAATATGCATATATACATATATATATGTATTTGTATATTCACACACATACATAGACTCAGAGAAACTGAGTTTCCTTATGATTAGCTAGACAGATGGGTAAATCCACCCATATAAATACCCATCAGTGGCATTTTTAATATTTGTTTTGTTGATGACTAATGGAAAAGAAATGCCATAATGACTGAGGAACCATGTTAACATTTAAGAATAGTTGTATCTGTGTGTATATTTCCATTCTCTGAAGCATTATATGTTTCATTTCAGCTGCTTCTTTCTAATAAAATACCATTAACATTTAAAATTTGAGTAAATGAAGTATGTCTCGGAAATTCTGTTGCCTGTATGAGAGGCAGTTTCCGATCTCTCTCAGGTCAGCAATGCCATTAACCTGTTCCACTGCACTCACTTCACACCCGGCTAACCTCATTAATGCCCAATACTACTCACCTACTTGGAATGAAATGACTAACATTTAACCTCCTGATATGATCAAGCATAAATCTGAAAGACAAATCACTGGCAAATGTTCTCCCTTCTAAGAAGGTCATATCGAGGCTTACAATATTCATTGTCCTCGAACTGGCCAAAATCTCCTGGTCTATACTGAAATCAAAGGGCAAATGTGAGTTAAACTTAACGCCTTAGCAGCTATTTCCAAGTCCTATATTTTATGGCCTTTTAGCTAGAAATCCTGAGAGCTCCTAGTCAGCAGAACTGAACATCTTTCTTTGGTTCAAAATGCTGTTATTGCCAAATAGCAAGCCCTCACATGATAATGAAACTTAGCTGTAATATTTCCATCAGCATTAAGGAGATCAAATTTCAGCCGAAGTCCACCAAGAAAGATTCCTTTGCTCATGTCAGTGAGGTGGTATTATAGCAACTGAAATGCCACAGAGGATCAAATATATTTCTATACAATTTCTTTTACAACAGAGCAGTGAAAGCCCACTTGTGTAGTCTTACAATCATGCCCGTACTTCCAGTCACTGAAATGTGTGGGGTTTATGGGTCATGGGACCTATTGTGATCACTTTTTTTGACTTTTAGACTGGTTCAGTGGAAAGAGTAGAGGTTTTTTGTGCTCAAACAAGCTCCTGCATGTTTTCTGCCTGCCTTTAACTTTTAAAGTGAAAAAAATCCTTGCTCCTCAGTGAAATATCTCTGAACACCAAAGCAAAATTTCAGTGAGATATGAGCTCCACTGAAATTTCTTCTGGTTGCAATAAGGCACAGGATTTCTTCTTTCTAGAATTAAAATCAGGCTCTTCAGGATCAGGACCTTCCTGGCACGGTTCCTGGGCATGGGCTGCTGCTTGCCCTTGGCAGGTATAGGAGTGAGTTATCCTGGGCCTCACAGTGAATACCGGCCACACCGACTCCTGGGACTTTCAGTACGCCTTTCTTGCATGTCTCCTGATCTGGGAGGACGTGGAGGCTGCAGTTTCTGAGGTATCCAGAAAGCACAGCATATACAGTCATTTGCACACCATAATAGATAACTGATGCAGTTAACACAGAGAAAAACCTGCATGCGTGAAGTCTGCCTCAGGTTCCTCATCATGCCAGGGCTCTCCCAGGTTTGGGTTGAGGTGCCCTTGGTTTCCCAGAGTCTCCTCTTGAGGACATTGCAGGCTCTTTCTTCTGTCTCAGTAACTTCTTCGCCAGAGACGCTTCTCGCCTAGGTGTGCAAGAAATGGTAGCAACTGAACAGGAGGGCGCTGAGAGATGACAAATGAGGAGCCCCATAATGTCTGTCTTTGAAAGCTACTTTACAAAATGCTGTGAAAAAATGTATGGGGCCTGCAATTACTTCTCGTCAGCGTGCATCAGAAACAACGAAAGAAGCCCTCAAAAGGCATATTGCTTTAGGCTCTTGCCACCAGTGACATAGGAAACAGGAATTTGTGACACACAGTTTTAATTTGTTGCTCACAATACTGTTGATTTGTAACATGTCAAAATTATAAAAATGTCTTATGTTTCTATTATATCTGCAGCACAGGATGTCAACGTAAGCATCTGGGGAGAGCTTTGTTTCTTTGTCACTCATATAGATGTAGTGGTATTTTCAAGTGTCACATGAAGTACTAACAGGTATACTTGTTTCCTCTTTTAACTTTGAAATGGAACAATAGTTTCTGGTGTGTTTCAGAATACACAGCAGACATCCCTTATTTTCTGCAATACTTTTCATAGAGAACTTCACTATATTTTCTTTTTTATACTACATGAATTTACTGATTCACTTCTTCCCCTTTCAGACCAGGACAGGTGAACAAGTTGTACTCCAGCTGCCTAGTGTCTTTTTCTCTGTGCATGCGAAGTTGTAGGGTGAAATTCCTTTTCTGTACAATATTCTGGCAGAGCTTTAGCTTTTGTGTATCCCATCTGACACCAAAAACTGTTTTTATATTGGTGCAACTTCAGCTTCTTGAAACTGGGTATCAGAGTGGCGTTTATTGTGATTATGTGCATGTGCAAAATGAACACTTGGAACAACGTTATTATGGAATCAGCTAGTCAAGCCTGGCATTTATAGTTACATCTCTAGGGCTGAATCATACCACCTTTTTTCCATTAAAAATGAAAGTCTGCTGAATTTCAAGCTTAGTTTTACTGTCTATATTCCACAACTTAATTAGACTTGAAGATTGTAATATAACTTGCTATTTACATAATCAAATAATCAAAGAAGTAAAGTATTTTAAGTTTTATTCCCCAGTCTCATTTTGTGTGAATTGCTTTTTTATTGTTTCCCTTTTTTTTTTTTTTTTTTTTTTGCTAGCCACGGTCTCTAGCTACATGCTTGCACTGTGCACTCTTTGTTCATTGCCAGATGAAACAGCATAGGGTGTGCATGTTGGGACAGAGAGGAGCTGTGAGGTTTGCCCTTGGGCCTGGTAAAGTTACCCTCTCAAGCTGAAAACACTCAATATCAGCTTAACTCCAAGATTTACACAGTGACAGACTGCAGTGATATGACTCATGCTACTATGTAGGGACACAGCTGTTTGCATCTTGAGACCTGCAAACGTCTGGCCTGAGGAGTATTCAGAAAATGGATAGATGGATGGGTGGATGCATGGACGGACAGATGGACTGATTGGGAAGGAAATGGACACATAGAGTAAGCTGAGCGAAGGGGAGCTAATGCTGTGCTGACTGGACCAATTCTGCCTGGCACCTGAACACCAGTGGGAAGTGGGAATTTTGACATTGCTGCTCCCCAAACCAAGCATAAATGCTAGAGGTTCCACTCCTGGCCTCTCCTAAGGAAAAGTAAGTTTGGAAAGGTATTCAAAATTTTGTAATTTAAGAGTATTTTAAACCATGTATGTAGTGTCATTATACTTCTGAGAGGTGCACCATCTCTGAACAATCTAAAACGTTGACCATTGACTCCATTTTTGTAAAGGATTAATAATGTGCAGAGACAATTTCACCTTTTGGACAGTGTATTTTATTTGGTTCAGGTTAATAATGACTAAAAGTAATTAGTCTTGGTAGCCTATGTAAAACAAACTTCTTGTCTCAATCTCCAAAGGACACGTGGCACAATAACAGAGAAAATAGGAAACTAATACTTTTTACAGCAGTATCTTAAATCCTTTATCCAGGTTTCCCTGGCTTAAATCTTTCATTCAGCAAGATGTATAAATAAGAAGACTTGTCCTTGGTTTCCCTTGAGCCAAGCACAATTCAGCTTCTAGTCCTTTATTTCTTCTCACCTCCAACCTCTTCTTTCAATACTCTTTGAAAAAGCAATCAGTCAACCCTTACTCTTAAATAACCATCACATTCCGATGGGAACAAGAACCTAATGGAGTCTAGAGTTTAAAATACTATTCAGGAGTCTCATTTTTTACACTGCAGATACATAACTTGCTAGATGTTGAGGTGAATCTTAGCAGTAATTCTTTTCCAGAGTTATAACATTCCTCCAGACCTGTTCTCAATCATATTTAATGCTAGTTTGGGATTCTTGCTGACTATTCCTCAAATCAGAACATCTTGTCTTTGCTTTACTTTCCTTAAACTTCACTGTGGTCAGAGAACTTGAGCAGCTATGAAATGCTCCGGTTTTGGGCAGAATCCTGGAAACTATTTTGAGCCTTGGCTGTTATTTGTGGTCCCTTTCCCCCGCCGGGGTGCTGCTCTGTTTGCCTTTGCTGCAGTTCAGCTGCATGCCCTAACTGCAAACGACCTCCACCACCTTCAACGGTTCTTTGCCAAGTGGGAGGTAGCACCCGTTCACAACCCAGAAGCCCAAACTCTGAGCTGTGCATTTCCACAATGCTTTTAGTATTAACTCTTTCCTCTCCCTTCCTAAAAGGTGTAACTTTTTAGCCCACTGAACATTTTCAACCGGACATGACAGAAAGGTGGATATCTCAAAGATAAAAAATTGCTCCTAGTTTTGTAGGTGACTGGTGAGAAGGGAGATATTTAGTGCTCTCTCTGACAGAAAGTCTGTAGCTTCTGAGCTCTAGACTTTTACCCTCTGTTTGGCTTACTGATCACCCAGTACGTGGGATAGCTCAGAAATCACATAAGTCATGGGCTGCTTCTTTCTCCATATACAGGAAACGAGATTTTATGAGCTTTCCTGCTCAGTAATGATTTGTTCTCGACTTGCAGCTTTTAGTATTAGATATCATTATCTTAAACCAAAAACAAAGCCTATGCTTGAACTAGTAACTTCTTGGCAAGGTGTAACCCAGAGTGAATTTTCTGATAACTTTTTTTCTGAAGTCATGGAAATGTTCAGCTCAGATCGGCGTAACAGTGAATGAGCATTAACAGCAATGAAGGCAGTGTCGGGGAAAGCCTTGGGAAACATGGATTTCACAGCATGAAATCAGAATATACTAGCGGAAGAAAAAGCATCCACATCTGAAAAGAGGCTATAATGGGACAAAATCAAATTTAAATTGAAATTTTGACAATTGAGATCTGGGACATGTGCCTATTTCAGAGGAGGAAAGAAAATGAAGTTTCACATGAGGCACTGTAAAGGTGGCAGAGGTTTATTAAGGAACAGTTTTAGAGAAAGCTGCTCTTGGATTTTAGTAGTGTAACTACTGAGGCTGCAGGCCATGCGGCTACAACAATGATGGAATACTTTAAAATATACGGGAAGATCCACAGGTGCGCTGTTCCTAGCTGCATAGCAGTAAATTCTATACTACCCAGAGTAGAAGCATATGCACTATTTACCTGCATATGCTTTAAAAAAAAAAAAAAAAAGGTATTTTACATATTTTTAGTCAAAAATACGCATTTTTGGCTAAGCCACTAAATTGCACAGGTGCACTAGGCACCCAAGCTAAGGGAAAAAAGAGGAGTTTAAATCCAAGATGGGAGGAATGCAAAAAGGGAAACCGGGATCTGCCACTGCATTCTTTGCCCCAGCCCATTTGAACCATACTGTGTAGGGTCCCCATTTGGGGGGCTCCACGCTGGGACTGTACTCACAAAACCCACCTGAACACTTGTGTGCCATAAAGGTTAACTGTCCTTCTTCATCAAAGGGTGTGGCTGGGAATTAAATGAGTAAATAGAAACATAATGTTCTTATGCAGCAAGAGAGGGAATCATTATGCCCCAAGCACATGAAGATTTTATCATTTTGGTTCTACTCTAATGCCTTATTTGTCTGGAATGTGACCTGGCTTCAGGCACATGTTTCTGTGATACTTTCTGTATTAAAAGGTTTGCATCATTTCACACATTAAAAAATTGGAAAATAATTTTAGGCCACATGCCCTTCTCTAGCTTTACTTACAGTTTATTTTTAAGGATTATGGTACAATGTAATCTAAAGCATACACTGTTTTGCCCCATGATATAAAATGTTTAATTAGTTCTGTAACTATCTAATGAGATTTGAAATAAGAAGGAAAGACTTTCAAAAGTCTTCTCCTTTACAGAAAAAAAAAGAAAAAAATTGTAGAAAAATCCAAATCATCGTGTCTAGAATGCATCTCTTATGGAGGTTCAGGTATGCTAAAATACAAGGAAACAGACTAAGCAGAGGAATTAATAAAATATCATGTAACAGGGTAAAATATAAAAAGAATAAGTGAACAACTGGCAGACAACTAGAGAAAAATGTTGAAGTATAAAGGCAGTATTCCTGTAAGTCCAGTGTTAACTTTATTAACACTAAAACTTTCATGCTGTAAGAGATGTACTAATAGAAAATAATAATGATATGAAGAAGACACCATAAAAGCTTTTTTATTTTTAAGCAAGTGTGAGAATATTAAGATTTTAGAAATAAGAATGAACAAACTATGTAACAGTTCAACATGAATTACATATAGTCTTTCTGATAGTAATGATTAATAACAATGCACATTAATATTATGCATTAACAATAGCATTTATGTATTTTGTTTAAGGTGTTTATAAACTTTATTACTTTATATAATTGCACCATAGTATCAGGTTAAACTTATTTAACTAAATCAGTTACATTCTTAGTAATACCCATTTAAAGTGATAATAGAGGGTCATAATAATTCCTAATCATAACTTCATAATCACAGTAATAACTTCTAGATTTTTAAAGTAAGCGCGATCAGTAATGCAGTGATGAAGCGCAGTACTGTTTCTCTCACCATATATAGCTGTAAATGTTACCTACGATTGATGGATATGACTAGACTACAACTGTTACATCCACATCTGGTCGAAACAGAGCTTCTTGCAGTAGGTCTGTGCTTCCATAGCCCTTGAAGAGTCACCATACCATGTGCTTGTGTGTGCTTCATTCACATTCACCAGCGTAGCAAACTCTTTATTGTCTGTTCCAGTCTGATTTAAAGCATGGCACATACAGTGAGCCATGGCAGGAGTGAAGATTATTTCCAGTAGAGCAGAAATTAATGTATTAGTGGTTCAGAATTTTACTGTTTATGCTTGTGGAAAGTAAAAGCCCTACCTCAACTCTAAATAACTGAAAGCAGAAAAAACAGTAGTTAAATGGTGCTTGCAGTTCTTGTTTTGACATGTTCTGTATCACGCTCCTTTCCACAAGCAACAATGTTTAGTTTGCCTTAAAAAGATAAACGACAAAGCATCTCTAATTATCTCTTTTGCTCATAGATATTGCCTAGTACTGCAACAATCACAGAGACTAAGAGATGCGTGTTTGTTAATTAACAGTTTAATGAGCTACTCTCTCAGAAAGTTAATTAGGTCAGTCTTCTGGGTTACAGCCATTATTTTTAAAACAAACAAATAAAACCCATTGATAAACCTCTTTCACGGCGTTTCTTTGGGTAGATGTTAGATGATGATGTCAGGTTCAGTTTCCTTGTGCTTTTGCTAATGATAGCATTGGATCAAGGAGGATACTAACAATTACAAACTTATAAGAGGCAAGAAATCAGCTGACCCAATGATTGCAACTGTAATTAAACTGAACCCTGTGGCTAACAAGAAAATTGTAATAAATGAAGCAAGAAATTGTTCATTGTCAGTTGTGTCCTCTTCTTTTTGACATTAATACTTGTAGAAGAAAACAGTCATGAAAATCTTCTGTCACGTTCACAGTTGCAAAGTGTTACAACCATTATCATCATGAACAGCTGAGGGATGGGCAAATTGACTAGGGAAAAAAAAAAAGGATAGTTTGTAATTATCCTTATCTGCCTCTGATCAAAATAAAATTATCTTTCACTGCTAATTGGTTAATGACTTCTGCCTTTACCTGCTGCCCAGTAGCTTTTGACTCTTTCTTCTCCTGCAGTCTGACTGGCAAGTGATTATGCAGGTTAGTATTTTGCATTGCTTTGAATCTTTACTTAACACATTTTAGCTTAAAAACAGATTTAACCAGGTGAGTGTGTAGGGAGAAGTGCTGTTCCTCTCTTAATGCAGTAGGCTGTTAAATAACTGCAGACTACCCAGGTTGGGACTTTTGCTTAGGTTTGTCTTTTTGAAGTCTTATGAAAGCTAATCAAGGCATTATAGTCCTAGTAATTTTTAGTTTGATTGTTAGGTGGTGTACTTGAATTATTCCGTGGCTATCATGATGAAATTCATCCCAGTAATACATTGGATAATACAGCTCTGAGCATTAGGCTTGTTGCTATTACCAGCAGTGAGCCATTGAGCAGAGTGCATGTGTTCATTCAGGTTTTGTGAAAGCGAAGATGATTCGGCTGAGCTCTGACTGAAAAAACGCCAGGGTGATTTTTTAGGCTTGCTGTTTCAGCAGCTCATTTGTGGTGCTGTGTCCCTCATCCTACAACTGCTTAATGCCGGTCCCTGTGCCTCCTGCTCTGCCCCTGCCAGACTCCAAACCCCGAGACCTGTGCCTGACCCTATGGACCCCCATAGGCACAGCCTCTCTCTCCTGTTTGCCTGTAGTGAGCGACGGTATCTGGCTGCTCAGGTCGGGTGTTCAGAACATGTGCTCCTGTGTCTCTCCAGGCTGGTCTTGGTATTTTTGGCTTGGTGGGCTGAGCTAGCCCTCTTATCTCAGAGTTGCTTTAAAGTGAATTGTATTCCTGCACAAGGTAGCTCCAAAATCTCTGCAAGTCTCTCTTGTGTATGCGTGTGTGTTGAGTATGCTGAAAACCTGAATGCAATATAATTTTGCCTTATTAAGAGTGAGCCTTGATCTTTTCCTACTACCAGACACCGAAAATCTGTGTGGTCCTGATGCTATAGTTTTCTGATAAAAACAACAAAAAACTATTTTCAGCTCCTTTGTTCTTTGCCGGAAGCATTTAAACACGCTTTGTCTGAAAATATTCTAGTGTATAACTACCAAGAGAATCAATTGCCACAAGAAAGCTCTTAGATATGAGTGATTAATGACTAGAAGCACTAATGTGTTCAAGGTCAGGCTGGATGGGGCTCTGAGCAACCTGATCTAGTTGAAGATGTCCCTGCCCATGGCAGGGGGGTTGGACTAGATGACCTTTAAAGGTCCCTTCGAACCCAAACTATTCTATGATTCTATGTTTTTTAATTATTTATTTTGCAAGTAATAGGCTTTACTTGTAAAAGGGGTAAGAGTAACATAACATTTATTATAAACCTCATTGCACTATCAATAAGGCAGATTTCTTACTGGATTTAGAGATAAATATGTTCTTTTTATCTATTTGTTTTATACATGTGATAAAATGAATGGTGATAAATGCAACAGACTCTTTATGTTTAGCTCAGATTGCTTGTATCATCTTATTAACGTAGGTTTCTAGTGATGGATGATGCTTATAGTATAATGTTTTCCCTAACCACAATTCCTCCCGCACAATTCTCTGCTCTGACCTTGCTGAGAAAGGACATAAAACCAAACCAAATAAACAAAAAAACCCAAACAAAACCCCAAAACTATTTAAGAAGGTGGCCACTGCCACGGTCAACTGGCCTGGCAAGACATCTTCATCACCAAATTAGCCATTAAGAAAGTTAAAGCTGTAACTTCTTGCCAGACTTCCCTGCTCCTCTAGAATTCCTCTGAAAATTTTCAGGAGAGATTCCTGAGAAGCTGCAGTGACAATATCCTGCAGCCACAGGATAAGTCCTGTTGCTCTTTAATACACTTCAGGGTTTTGCTAAAGTCAATGGCATGCGCTGTTATCAATTTAGTTCATCCCTTCTACCCTGGCCAATAGTTTCCTATTTTTCCCCTCCCCTCCTTAAAGAATCTGCAGTATCCTAGAAAAAAACATCTGCTGGGTCAAACCTATTTGAGGATGTGGGGAAAAAAAAAAGTCTGCCTTGCAATGAGAAATAAGAGGCCATAATTTTTAGTGTAGTTGAACGGTCATTTGATCATAGCTGATGCATATCTGTGTTGGGAAGAAATTTCAGTCAGCAGAAAAACACATAAGAAAAGGCAGTGGTTTTAATCTGAAGCTGAGCAAAAGTTAAATTGGAAATGAAGTCAATGGGTCCGTTTGTGGCCCAATGGTTGTAGTTCAAAGAGATATGATAGGGTCCATAGCAATTACTAGGTGACATAAGTGGCCTATTTATGCCACTATATGTCACTACAGAGGCTTATGACATCCTGAGTGTGAAATTCTATTGAAATTAACAAATAACACCATAAGTTCCTGAACTGAACACTTAATGTTATTTTATGCTGGGCTTGTGCTGTTCCATGGATAAACAAATGTTGAAATTATGCTATATTTTGCCATATAACAATTGCTAAACTCCTAAAAGTAGAGCAGTCTGTAAAATAAAACCATTTCTGTCATAGTTGTGCTTTGTTTTCCTTAAACATTTTGACAGTGTAATTTATCTGCGAAGTGTCAATGTCCAGGGGAAAAAAAAAAAATCTGTTTGCTAATCTTTTTAGTTCTAGGGTTTAATGTGATGTTAATAATCATGCCCACATCTTGCATAGATTTAGCAAAGGCATGAATCACAGCGCAATTATATCTTAGTGAATTGAGGAATTTGTAAGCGAGCCAAAGTACTTAGCAGTTCCTGCTGTAAAAGTAGTGTAAGAAGATGGTATAGTGTTTCCAGATGCAGTTCTATTACAAGCTGCACCAAGAGAAGTCAAGGGGAAATTTTCATAATTTTGTGTGAAAGCAAAGAAGAAGCTGTTAATGTGAGGGTAGTCTTAGTAGCCACAAAGTAGTTTAGATTGAGGCAAGAACAATAGAAGTGTGATTGTTAAATATAGAAGCCCAGGAAATACTTACCTAAAACTACCCTGTAGTGATGCACACTCATATTTTTTGAAGCATAATAAAACATTTTTAAAATTAGCATTTGAAGGGTGCTTTGTCCAGATTGCACAGTAATTACTGGTTGCCCCATTTCACTACTGCCTGGCTCTTTACTGCTGAAGGAAGATTTGCTGCCTTCAAGGACTGGCAGTGTTCTGGGAGCTTCTGCAGGCTCCTGTACTGCTGGTGGGAATGGGGAAAGGCCTGGCAGAGGAGGGGTGGGGAGATACTGCAATACGCTTTACTTTTCCTACAAAAAGGTTACTTGCAAGTAAACATCCAGATGAGTTTTTTTTAAAAAAACTTTCTAATTGCTATGCCAGGTAGGATGCTTAAAGGTTCCCTAAATTGGTTTAATCAAAATCAATTTTCACCTGATTCCTCGGAGTCATGTTCTTAGATTAGAATTTAAGTTTTAAACTGTAATTGCTTTGTCATGTGCTAAAAAGTTGAAATGCTCTGTTCCTACCACTCCAACTTCCTCTTACCTGAAAATTGTAGGAAACAAGGTTGAAGAACCCGGGCAGGCTGTCTAGTCTGGCACAGCTGAAATAATTTGGCCAGTGTTTTACATCTAACTGGTGAGTTCCCCTCTGGCTTTCCAGGTTAAAGAGGGGAAGGGAGTTTGCCCTGTGCCTCAGTTGCCATTGCAGGGGCCTGTGGCTCTGGCCTTGGGAGCGAAGCAGGGAAACTCTGCTCTAGCCAATTCCTCTGCCCCAAGCAGGACCAATTATGTATAAATATTTCCTGACAGATGTTTGTATGATGTGCTCTCAAAAACTGCAAGTGATGGAGATTTCTCCACTTCTATTAGGAAATCTATCACAATGCTTAACGCTGGAAATACATCTCTCTTGATCTCTAGCCCAAATCTCCCTAGATGCAATTTAAGTCCATTATTCCTTGGCCTTCCTGCAATGGACACGGAAAACAGATTAATCTCTCCTCCTTACGAGGAGCTTTTGCATATTAGAAGACTGCTCAGTCAAACTAAGTAGCTGCAAACCTTCTTTACAGGACATTTCGTAGCCCTCTGATTAATTTTCTAGTTTATTCCTCTGGGTTCTCTCCAGCTGATCCACGGATTTCCTGAAGCTGGTACTCTGTGGGATGCAGTGCTACTGATACAGGAGCAGTGCTGAGCAAAACAGGTTGGATGCTCTTTTTTTTTTTTTTTTTTTTAATGTATATATATACACACACCCCCCCCCAAGGGCACAAAGTTAGCTTTTCAAGATTGACATTGTTGGGTACTATTAAGTTGATCATCTTCCTTCTTGCGTTTGGGCAGCTCAACCATTCTAAGCACAAATAGAAAACACTTTTCTTTTTTATCCCCGCACACAATCATTTCACAAACTTGTTGAGATTATTTTGAATTCTCAAGCATTAATTAAAAAAAAAAGCCCAAAGTTCAATAGAATTAAGCTGGAAAATGTCAGTTTTTAATACCTGTTGAGTTAAAATAATATACACCCTGCTTTCCCATATTTATGTGCAGTGAAGACAAAAACCTATACCACTGTTAACCACCTTTATCATAGAATCATTTAGGTTGCAAAAGATCATCAACCGTAAACCTGACATTGCCAAGTCCTGTACAATTGCTCCTGCACAACTGTATTTTATTATGTTCTGATATTAGAAGGGTTTTAATAGAAAGGGCATCTTATAACTAATCTCCCAGATGGTAAATGTTGAAATGTACAGGTACAGAGAAACCAGATGGGGTAAAAATATTTAGAATAGTTCTTCTTAAGCAGATTTGAATAATCTGGACCAAACTCTGCCATCCTTTTTCATGCAAGTCTTCATTTGTATGTTTGTAAAGTAACTTCTTCTAACTGAGGCAGATGTGACCTTTTTCTTCCTCTTGGCTCTGGACTATTATTTTACTTTGAATGTTTAATAAAACTTTCAGCAGAGTCATATTTTGCCTGTCACTTTCTCTTTATGAATGTTCTTTCATGACTTCCTTGGGTTTCCTGCTCTGTTTACTTCTGTCTCTATAATTCATTGCAATCTTTCCGACATGCTTTCAAATTTCAGAAAGCATCAGCACATTTTCACTCTTTTGTTCAGTGACAGTTTGTCTGCAGCTGAAATCAGATGATGTCTCTCATTGCTGGCAATATTTCCATTACATTAATCTCTGTTGTCACTATTTCTTTGCAGGTAGGCCACTGATAGGAGCAGTGTAATAAACTGCCACCACTAGGCA
This sequence comes from Fulmarus glacialis, assembly GCF_000690835.1. Taxonomy (NCBI): domain Eukaryota; kingdom Metazoa; phylum Chordata; class Aves; order Procellariiformes; family Procellariidae; genus Fulmarus; species Fulmarus glacialis. The sequence continues at coordinate 10,942 of NW_009222805.1, read as the reverse complement.
TTAGCTAATGACACTTAATGCAATAATGTTGACATTGGAAACAATATTCATTGCATGATGAGTCAGAGAAATCTAGAGGTTTTTCTAAGACTGTAAGTCATATCCCATATCCGTTGTAGTTTGTTTTGCTGTACATAATGATAAACAGAATAATTCTTCAAAAATGTTAGGGTGGCCATGGATTCTTTCCTTTTTTGTATGAGATAAGATGGCATCAGTGTTTTTCCTTCCTTTGTTGCCTAAAAGCTTTCTGGGAGTGGAGCTTCTGTGTGTATTTAAGTTAACAGAAAAATTCACCCTCTTCTCACCTATGTTATGTGTACTACCTGCAAAAGAAGCAAATAAAAATTTATTGGAGTAGAATGGCTGCAGCAGTAACTTTGTCTAAGGACAAATAAATTAAATTATGGTTTAGTATCTCAGACCACTTTGTAACAAGACTTTTTAATTTTCACTGCTGAATCTGTAGTTCAGCACGGTATCTGCACTGCTTATCCACATCTTACCAGTGTAGGTGGTAGATACAGTGTAGATAGTACCTATGTACTAATAAATGTAGTCGTAAAGGTGGAGCTTTTGAAATCTTCTCTTTCTGTTGGTGTCCTGAGCAGCCTCCCTGCTGATGTGGCTGAGCAGCAGTGTCCCAACTGCACCCTGAAGCCTCAGTAGCAACCTCAGGTCACTCCACCCTCTGTCAGAAGTGCCCTCATGGGCATGTACTCGAAGTGCCCAAGTACTTCCATGGGCTCAATAAAAGCCTTGAGTCCCATGGAATTGCCTTTCTTATCAGTTGTCTGTAGATTTTTTTGCCCAGCCATCCAGTGCTTATTTTAATTGTAAGAAACGTTAAAAGGTAAAGGGGTGGGAAGCAGGCAGAAGTACCTTCCTGGCTCTGCAGGCTTCCTTAAAGAATAGCTCTGAGAGGTGTGACTTTCCAGTGTTGAATGTTTTCCTAGCTCTCAGTCTTAGTTATTATGATGCATTTAATGCCTCTATTCAATCCTCCAGGCAAAGCATGCAAAAAAAGGTATTGGATGACCTATATAATTTACAGTGAATGATACCTAAATTGGATACCAAAGTGAATAGACCCTGGTTTGTAAGCAGGGTATCACTTTCTTTTTTGCAAATTCAATGTCTTGTTTGATAACAACTCTGAAAGAAAAGCTGTAATTATAATGAAATAAAATAGGCATGAATAGCGTAAAATTGAGATGTAATAGGAATATGTAAAGCAGAAACACTTGACGTTGGTTTTGTTCTTTAAATGCTTCCCAAAGATGTCATAACCCATCAGACTGTGGCCATTTGTCTGATTTGAAAATCTTTCAACAAAAAGTGAAATGTTTCCATGGAGATCAGCCAGAGATAGCCAAATGACGAACTTCTTGGCTGTACTTTCAGTTTGGTTTCTATGGTTTCCAGACAAGGAGGGGGGGTAAAGTGAAGTTGCTGAGGTTCTCTTTCTTTTCTTTCCTTATTTTTCTGCATGTAAAAGGTTACTGTAAACCAAGTGACGGAGTTGAAATCTGTGTAGGCCCACAAAAAGCAAAGGTAATTGTTGTCTTCTTGGTCCTTGAAAAACCCTGTATAGATCATATTGTGCAGTTTTACATCTACTCTCATTCTACGGGAAAGAAATCACGACAAAGAGATAAGACTTTCTTAGCATTATGAGTAAAGTTCTGCGTAGAGAAAACATGTTTATAATGACTAGACTTACCTTGACTACACAATGAGAAAATGGTAACAGGATTGACAGTGAACATTTCTTTTTAAAGGATATGAAAACCGACAATGAAATACTGCATCTTGGAAAGACCTGAAGGCCTCCAGAAAAAGCAGTGCTGCAGGTCTTGCTAACAATGCTAAACTGGATGGAAAATTTTAGGTATTACAGTAGTGAGCAGGGCTGTTCATGGATTTCTGCAGGGTCAATAGAACTCCATAATGCAAAATAAAACTGCCATCTTGACATCTAAATTCTCATCTTTCCTCTCACCCAGCACCTTAAAGTTCCTTTTCTCAAAAAGTATCATGTGGTTATTTGGAACTGCTAAATACATTCTTTTCATGCTACTTCACTGAATGTTGCACA
>NW_009222805.1:0-8813 GCF_000690835.1 Fulmarus glacialis | reverse complement strand
TTCCTGCTTCACAAATTCGAAATGTCACTGTTTTCCTCTCCATCCTGCTTCACTGCTTCTTCCTTCCCCAAGAACAGTGGGGTTTTAATAATTTTTTTTTTTTTTTTCCAAATACATCAGATGCAAACATATTTCCACTTCTCAGATTTTTTCAGGGCTAATTCCATTCTCTCCTATCATCTCCTATCATGTTCCTGAGAAGCTGAAGCCAACTTCTGTCTCTTGCCACTGATTGCATCCTTCTTTGTCTGGCTTCCTTGCAGAGCTAATTTATGATATTGTAGAAAGAGTCATAATTCAGAATAAAGTAAACAAGATGTGATGGTATTGCTATGTGAAACTAGCTGAAGTGAAGATCAAGTGAAGCTTGATGACCTGTAAAGCCGCCTATAGCTGCTCTGTATGTATGACTCTGCAAAGTTAATTGCTCATGCTATTTTCCAGCAAGAAACTGATGAAAAAGGAAGCTATGTATATCACACATCTGGCTGTGATGCATAAAACCTTTTTAAAAAAAAAAAAAAGTAACATCTAGTTTAATAATCCAAGCTACCCACTTTCCATTGTTGAAATGCATGGTTAAAGAATGGAAGAAGCCGGCAATGGTCAAATTTCTTCTTGGTTTTAAATTTAAAAAAAAAAAACCCAAACCGCTTGATATTAAACACAGGACACAAGAAAGTTAATACATGATGAAAATAAGACCACAGAATATGAATACGCTTAGACATAAAATATCTTCTTTCTAAGAGCCTTTGAAAAGTATTTGAAATCTCTGCAGAAGACAGATGGTTGGTGGTAGCAGAATAACAAAGAGTTCAAGAGGTGTCACCAGCCTGACCCACGGTAACTTAGTTGAGGGAGGGCTACAATACCTTAAATGTGTGGGGCAATGGAAGGTGACAGGTACTGCTACTTACGAGCCAATTCATTCCTGAGAGCAGTGCTTGCTCTTCTGCCAGCAAAATGAGATGAAGAGATGGGAATAAGCCTTGTATGAACTGCACAGGGAAGGGCCATTCCTTCCGCTTATGGCAGTCTCTCCTTAAATTGTCCTGTGTATCACTATGAGAGTGCAAACAGCAGCAAGAAGACAAAAGAAGCAGTGGGAATCTGGTGTAACTCTGCTCTCAAATACCCTTAGGTGAGATGCAGTTTGCAAAAGCATTACCAGGGGAATCGTATTGAAATTGGTCTGTGTGGGTCTGAGATCTAATTAATACAAGCATTTAGAATATTAATTCATCCTTTATTTCAAGATCACTGTACGAATGGAATCTTTTAAGTGATGAAATTTAATATTTACCTTGATTAAGTGATAATGAAAATAGTTCACTGATGCCCACTTATAAACTATGAGAAAACAGAGTTTTCAGCTACGTAATGATTTTTAGTTGTGTGCGATACGTTAGAACAGAACTTGTTAGTGACTTGCAGAATGGTGTCTTAACTTCTGTAGAAAAGACTCTCCATGATGCAAAATACTTTCCTGGAGGGTGTAGACTCTATGTTGTTTAGTGGAATAGCTTTCAGAAAAGACTTTGTGCATTGTGTTCATCATTGTCATTACTCTAGTTTCTTTTAGTTATATTGTGTGCTAAACTAGGATAATGGTCTGTCATTCTTTTGTTCTTCAAACCAGCGTTAGTTGAGATATGGCGCATGTGTCAGATGAGCTTCATCACGAATTCCTCCTCTCCACAACACGTTCCTGTTGCCCTTATCTGGGTGCATTTCAGGATTGTCTCTTTCTGTTGCACCTGGGGAAGGGTCACAGAGCCAAAATGCTGAGGTGTCAGTCAGAAGCTGCTTTCATTTCCTCTGCTGTGACCAGTCACATGCCCATCTTGTGAAAAGCAATGCCTCTTTTCAACACGTGCCAGATGTGCAACCTGCGACATCCATGACCTGCAAGGAGGAATGCAGCAGCTAGCTGTGCTGCCTGCTCCCCCATGCTGCAGTCCCATGACTGATGTTGCCACACAGCTAGGGTGTGACTGTACTTTGGCTGGGTAGTGGATGTGCAAATAATCATGACAGGAGAGGGGGATGCAGCTTCCAGTGCAGCAGAAATAGATCTATGGCCACCCTCTGGCTGAACGTGTAGGTGTCACTTCCCTCCTCTGCACATTTTTGATAAGTTGAAATAAAATTGCAGACCATAAATTAACTTCAAAAATCCATATCTCCTCAGCCATTCCTTTCTGCAGTGATCTCTGTTGCTTAGAAAAGGAGACTAAATTAACAAGCATGAGGTTTTTTACCTCTGCTTGCAGCCCTGGGCTATCTTTCTGTTATTGGAACTTCGTACGAAAAATGTTGGTTTTCACCCTTCCGGGGAAACCTTTTCCACCTAAGCTCATGACTCTGCTCTGCCTCTTTTTAACTTGGCAGAAAGTGTTCCCCAACCTTAAGCTTTGCTAAACATGCTCGGAGATGCCCACCAAAATACTTGTTGAGTTTGGGTCTACCGATAGTAAAAACAAGGAAAGACTCCTGTAAGTCTGAATATTTGGCTCTTAGGTAAAAGACTGGAAACAAAAGGCTGCAAGTAAAACAAGCCTGACATTATCTAGCTTAGATTTAAAGACAAGGTGATGTAACTACATGATTTTGCTTAAAACCCTCAAAGGACTTCTGAGAGAGAGAGATTGTGGTCAGCAAAGTCATAAAAGCCCATAAAGCTGGTGGATGAAAACGGCCATAGTCTGTGATGAAGCTAGGTTTTCTCCAAAGATAGTTTGTCTTTCTGTATTCCCAGCAACAGAACTTTCTGAGGGAAAGGGGTGGGGGGTGGGGTGGGGGGAAGTTCTTAAATCTGGTGGGTGATGTGCTGAGGCACTCCTAGCCTGTCCAGTGCATCTATTCCCCAACCTTCACCACAAAATGTTAGATCCCTCCACAAATCTAGCCATCTGTCTCCAGCTCAACTTATCATGCCACTTACCATGGATAGTATGACACTATTGATAAGAAGCCAGAATTTAATGTAGTTTTAACTGCCATTGGCACTTATAGCCCTTTCTGCTTAGACATGCAGGAGACTGAGAGAACTTTATTGGGTATGCAGATGCTCCCAGGTTCAACACCATCCCTGTTGTTGCTGACATTAGGGCTGATTTCAGGCATTCAGAGGAGATGCTGTAGACTTTGCATTTGAACTCTTAGTCAATATCTGTGTAAAAAACTGCTAATTGTTCCAGAACTTGGCAGACCTTAAGCAGAAGTAATAGGTCTGCTACTGAAAAGAATATCAAAATATTAACTTTTTTCCAAAATTACTTTTTCAAGGTATATAGCATGATGCAGGAAATGAAAAGTCTTGAGGTCAATGTTCTGAATCCTTTTAATATTAAAATTGAACAATGAAATTCAAGATTCTTAGAGGTTTTGTCTGAATCCTTCAAAGGAGGTATAGTTTCCTCTTTTACTGGATATTATCTGCTCAGGAAATTATATTGAAATATCCTTTGTGTGACAAAACTTATTAATGCTCTGCATAAGTTTAAATGTAGCTTAAGTATTTATATATACAAGCAGATACATCTAAATATCATAGGAAAAGTTGTTCTTCCCCAAGCAATCCTAACACAGTGCCTCTTTTTGTGTGGCAGTAGCAGGGCTTGGGCATATTCATTCCCATTTCATACATCCTTCAGAGGTCACCGGTTCACTTGCCCAGTTTTGATAACCTGTCCAACCCAATGAATTTACAGCATGTGGGACTGGAAAGAGGTGCTTTGATGTGAAGATTTTTCACTCTAAGGGCATGAGAAATGAAGGAAGAGAAAAATAGAAAGAAAAAAGAAGTGATGAACAAGGTAGGTGTAGGTGTGTGAGGAAAGGTTATTTGCGAGTAAAGAGATACTCTGAGAGCAGAAAAAGTACTATTCTGAGTAGAGGAACTGGCAAAACAGGGAGTTGGAAGCTTGGTCCAGAAAAAAAGGTCAAACTGAGTGCAAGAAGGAAGGATGCAGTAGTTTTGAGAGGCTCCTGCAGGACTCACCTTTGCTAGGAAAAAAAAAAAGTTATTTTTAGTACACATCCAAATTTTCATGTAATGTAAATTGCATCTTGCTTCTAAACACAAAAAGTGGTCAAATTGTGTAGTGGGCTGTTATCTAAGTCTCACTGCCCATGAGTTACCACCTCTGCGGCCTTTGTTTTGGTGCAGATGACGTCCTGACCTGGTTCAGCTGTTGCTTTCACTGATTGTTATGCTTCATTTTAGGATTTTAACCCACACCAGTTAAGATACAAATAAACACAAGTGGAAAACGTATTTTAATTCCTGTCGTTGACGTGTTCTCAATGTACTGCAAGTGTGTCGGGACACTTTACTAAAGGGTCATCTCCATACTGTTGTGTTGCTGCAGAGTATACCGAGCTATTCCTGAACAAGCCACAACACATGGCTGTTAACATCTAGTATCTAAACTCTCTTGGAAAGCTTGTCTTGTGTTCCTACCGGGCTCTATCTTCATTCTCCGACGTTCAGGATAGAAGGAGCTTCTTGCTGCCATCTATTGATAAAGCGGTGGAAGGGCCAGCCCGAGTCAGACCACCTTGGTGCGGTTTGCAGCTGCTGTGCCTGTGCAAACACCTTGGCTGGTCTTGTTAATTCTATTTTTCAAGCTCTGTTTATAGAGATAATGAGATGTTGTTATCCTTACTGACTGAATAAGCAACAAATGACTTGAATTTGATGCAGGGTGAGCGAGGCTTTTGCAAACCAAATCTTGGCCATGGGCTGCTGGGTGTGGGAGTTCAGATGCCCCAGAGGTGCAGAGAGAAGGGAGAAAGGGCTCTGGGGCTTTTGCCAGAATGAAATTCATAGTGAATTACAATAAAATTTAAAAGACCTGACACCAAGATCATAATGTTTGTAAAGCAATGCCTGTGAGACAGTGAGAGCATGAAAACCCTTTTCCAGGGCTATATTAAAGGCAGAGGACCATGAAGGCTCGTCTAGAGCAAGTGAAGAGGACAGTGCATAGGAGCAGTGATACAGCCAGGCGCGAGCCAATGTAACAGGCACCTCTGCATGACAGTGCATCTCCCCAGGAGTTAAGGGGGGGATGTGTAGGGTTGTGCCGGGGTCTGTAGCTTCACTGACCATGGATAGTGTGCAGGGGGTCTCTGGAAAGTGGGAGGGAGCCATGGGACCAGAGTCTTTAATATTGGATATTCACATCAATAGATGGGGAAACTGAGTCAAAAGACTCAGAATGCTTAAGCTGTGGAAGTGTGTGCTTTGTTTTTTGTGTAAACACCTCTGTGATTTATTGGTGTTTAGTTCCCTGAACTGATGTCAAATTTATTTTTCTTTTCCATATAGCTTTTGTTTCATATACAGGAAGATACTGCCTGCAGGAGGTTTTTGACATTTTTCCTTACATTTCAGGGAGTGGCTACAAGCTGTGGTCTCCTATGTGTAGAAGGAATCAATAAATATTTGATCCTTACTATCTGTGCTTGCAAACACCCATTAAGGGTTAAAGTGCCACCAGACTAAATTCATAACTAAAGATGTTATATAAACAGTATATGTGAATTTCTTGCTATTAACTTAATATTCATGTGAAAATGCTAAAATTAGAAAGATAATATGGAATTACTGAAAGGAAAAATTCTAGCTTAAAAAAAAAATCTAAAACCAACACACTGAGTACTTGAGCCAAGTGCAGTTTTCTCTCTTAAAGAGCTTTTTAATATTTTTAAAATGTAATTAAAGGTAATTAAAAGATCCTCAGCAACTGCAGTCTACATCTGGAAAAAGAAAATATTAATGCCATTTTAATTCTTGCACAGGTCATTAGGGGAGAACAATACTGGATATTGCGCAGACTGTCTTCATGCTGTGTTTATTATCAATAGAGAATGCGTGTAGGAAAAAAGCTCTCTCAAAAATAACCCAGAGTTTATTTCTAATAAGGCATAGTTAGTAATAGAAGAGCAAGAGTATTAGCGTCTGCTTATTAGGATCGTATTATTCCTGAAAGGCTGTTATCTTCCCCGCAGGAGACCTGTAACTGCTTCATTGTACCAAGCTAGCTGCTGCAGAGTACATTTGGCCAAAACACAGTTGCTGTTGCTCACAATGAGTAGCCTAGTCTGTGTGTCTGTCTGATCTTACAGAGCCCCAGCATCAGAAATGCTGGCCACCAGGACAAGCACAGCCTTTGAATCGGTTGTGCTGCTGTCATCAAAATGTGTGAGTGTTCTTTGGTGAATTTGGAAGGACACAGTTTTGACTGAGTGACTAGATGGCCAGGCCTGATGGCTGCTTCAGCGGATGCCTCAGCTGGTCATTTGCTGGCTGTCCTCACACTTACATACTTCACCTGCAAACTCATGCCGCCGGTGACTTGGCCCACCGTCCTGCACCAAACATGTAGGCATGACGTGTCCTCCTTATCGGGGAGCATCTAGGCTGCATCTGACCAGGTAAAATGAGCAAGGTGCTGCTAAGGTATCTCCTTTCCTGCTGGCATTCTGAGCTTAGCAGTAGTAAATTGCTCGTGATGGTCTGCCTCTCGCTGTCCATTCACAGTGTCACCTCTACCATTTGCCTCACCAATGTTCATAGCTCCTCATTCAAGTGAGTAGTCCACAAAACATTTCACTTGAGTCCATTTGATTCAAGTCAGGGAGAGCAAGCAGCTGCTATACAATAATTGAGAGATCAAATTTTTTAAGTTGCTTTTTCATCAGTCTTTTCACTTAAACTCTGGTAAACTCCTTCTTGAAGATGAACATTTCCTGGAAAGTAGCGAGAAAGAATGAAAGAGGGAAAAATGAGCATGTGTTTTTTAAAAATGTGGTCTAGGGGATGTCAGTGACAACTTGAAGGGTTGGAAACTATTTTGGGGAGTACAAAAGAATGGGAAGGTTGTGCCAAGAGAACTGAGACCTAGGGAGAGGTTTTGCAAAACAAATATCATAGGAAGAATGTAAAATTGTTTTTTCATGGTACATCTTCCACTGACAATCTATACATGAACTTGTGGACCAAAGTCAAGACTATGATGTTTGATGCTGGCACTATATGTTCTTGCTAATATTCCCTTTGTATTTGGTGTTGATGAGATTACTGAAAGAACACTATGTTCAGTTCTGAAGTCCATAATTTACAAAAAAAAAAAGAACTTTTTTACAAAAAAAAAGTTCAGAGAAGAAACAAAGAGTGAGAGAATGAATAGAAAATAGGCCTTTAATGAGTTCCTGAAGAAACTCAGTCTATTTATCTTATCAAAGAGAAATTTAAGGGCTGAAAAGTCTATTTATAACAGTGAGAACAAACTTTGATAAGAGATGTTCAGTATCTGACTTGTGAAAGAAGAAATATTCAAACTTGAAATAAGTGAAGATTCTTATTAAAAAGTGACTATCCATTGCAATGGCTTGTCAGAGTGGAGTGGATTACTCAGCTCTGGAAGGTCTCTAGTGGTGTTTGGACACTTTTCTCATTAGATTGTGTGTATGTGTTGTGTTTGCTTGCTTTGGCTTTCTTTTTTTCTTTTTTTTTCTTTTTTTTTTTTTTTACTAATAATATTATTTGTCAGTTAGCACTTTAATGTCAGTCTTAAATCTTAAACAAATTTTGATTAGACGGACACTTGCTGTTTCAAGATATCAGTGCTAGAATACAAAATCTTTCTTTTTCAGCACACAGGATCAAAAAGCAAGGTAGTACTGCCCTACTGCTGTGTGCTCTTTGCAGATTTGCAGAAACTTCTGATGGCTTTTGGTCTCCTTCATTTAAAATTTTTTAGACTAGGCACTATATTGCCTGACCATACAAGCATCATAGATTCACAACACTGGAACCTCTGAGAACTACAGTACTAGAAATTTTACGTATAAACTAACTGGAGGTGTTTTAGATCAGAGGAGTACTATTTGACACTGTGTTTGTCCATGTTTTTCATCTGATCCTCATTTATCATTACAGTTTCTAAGCAGCTCACACATATACACTGATGATTTAATCTTCCATAAATCCATGAGATATGAAGGGGGTGATCAGTGTTGTGTAACAGACTATTCCAGATGAGAACAACTTTGTGCCTTGTGAATTTTATCTGAAGTCAATGCAGAGAGCAGAGGACAGGTCATAAAAATGCATATTGAGTGCTGCTAATGCAGTGAAGGTGTAATTGCTTTCACCTCTGGAGTAGGAAAGCTCTTGGAACATTTTTTGAATGTTAACTCAATTCTTATACCATCTTTTTCTTAGGGATTTATTTTATCTATTTATCAGAGTTAAGAGGTTTCTTCTTTTCCTCTCTGCGGTGGCCACAACATGGAGCGGGCAAATATAACTCAGTTTTGGTTGGAACAGAACTTTGCACAAAATGAGAGGAAAAACATTCGCTTTAAGACAAACTCTTGAAATCTAACCAGAAATATTCCATTTTGGTTATTCAGCATTTAAATTTATTCTTTATCTTTCTCAATAACGTGAACTTTCAAAAAAAAAAAAAATTTCAAGTGTGAATTTATCCCACATTTACAGATGGGATTCATTCACTGTAGCAAAATTCCTGGTTTACTTCTGTTTTACTTTTTAAAAATTATTTATTTGTCAGGCTGTCTATTTTTAGAAACATAGGTGATTCTTAAGCAGTCTTTAACTACAATTAAGACCAACCTGTCAATAACCTGTGAACTGTCTCGTGGATGAGGAATTGGTTGGATGGTCACATCCAGAGGGTAGTGGTCAACGGCTCAATGTCCAGATGGAGATCGGTGACGAGTGGTGTCCTGCGGGGGCCCTATTGGGACTAGTACTGTTTAGTATCTTCATCAAT
>NW_009222804.1:41658-44794 GCF_000690835.1 Fulmarus glacialis | reverse complement strand
ACTTGAGCTGGGCTATCGATTTCTCCCCTAGGCCACCCCTAGGCTCTTCTCTAGGGAGCCTGGTTTTATCCCCTTCCCGCTTTGAACCTAGTTTAAAGCCCTCTCGATGAGCCCCGCCAACTCGTACGCGAGAATCCTTTTCCCCCTGTGAGACAGCTGAACTCCGTCTGTCCCCAGCAGGCCCGGTGCCGTGTAGACCTCCCCATGATCAAAGAAGCCAAAATTCCACCGATGGCACCAGCCCCTAAGCCACGTGTTGATCCGGTGAGTTTTCCTGTTCCCTTCAGCATTCCTCCCTGCCACTGAAGGGATCAAGGAAAACACCACCTGCGCTCCCGATCCTTCCACCAATTGCCCCAGTGCCGTGAAGTCCCTTTTGATCGCTTCGGGACTTCTCTCTGCAACCTCCTCACTGCCAGCCTGTATAACCAATAGCGGGTAGTAATCTATGAGTTTATTAATGTAGGAACTGAATTAGATATATTATCCATACCTCCCATCATTTAACTAAAAAGAAGCTTACTTGCAGACAGGAACGTATCTGGGAAGATGTACTTCACCAAAAATCTCAGATTTTCTTTTTTATAAATTGAGTATTTAAGGAATATGTTTGGATGAGTGGCTTGGATAAGTGCTGCAGGTTTTTTATGAGCAATTTGCTTATCTGATTTGACTTGAAGTTACAAAATACTGTTTACATGGAGTGGTAAGACAGCCTTACCAGTGATAAAAGCTCGTTTCTTTTCTTTTCTCTTCTGTTCTCCCCAGTTACCACACTTGTGTGAAAGCATGCGAACAGTTTTGTGCTTTCTTCCAAAAAAGAAAAAATCTTCTGTTATTCAGACGGATTACAAGGAGACTGAGAAAGAGGGCAGAAACGGTTGGGTTTTTGAGATTTTAAATAAAGTTAGCAGCCTGTTTAATAAGCATTAAGTAACAAATTCGCTGGATGCTTACAGTAAAATTTCTTGCAGGATACTAGTTATGTCATGAGTTTCAAAAAGAAAGAGAAGAAACAGATGCTAGAGTTTTAGATCCTCCTGCGTGAAATAGTAATATAAATTCTGGTTTGAAAAGTCGTTACACTGACTACCCTTACATCGTGGGCCAGCTTCCTTCTGGTTTTGTTCGAGAGATCTGTCATCACACTTGACTTACCTACCGAGGGTAACACTGGAATGCTTTTTGGTCACATGCTATGAAGGAAATACTAAGTGGTTGAGAAATAATACATTAATAAAGTACATTTTGAAGTAATATAGTTCTGAATGCCTATTACAACTGAAGTCTTAGTTGTGATAGGAAATAAATCAGATTCTTACGGAGTCTAAGTTAGCCTGGAGTCGCATTCATCATTCTGACATTCTCTGACACCACTTCTGATGATGTAGATTGGTAATGGGTTACTCCTTTCCCCTGCATAGATCATAATAGCGTGGCTTCATTCAGCAATATGTAAGATCAATACTTTACAAAATATGCAATCCCAAAAAGTGTTTTACAAAACATTATATAGATTTTATAAAAATGGATAACGTGAGACATTTTGTCTGCGCTCCGTTAAATACCCATCTATCTGTATGTTGAGCTGTTCTGTTACCAATTCAGGTTTTCTGTATGAGTATTTATTGAGCTGACCTTCTACTGCATTTTACAAGAGAATGTAATGATACAAACTTGTTCAGAGTTGAAAATGCTAGAACAGTCATTAACCAAAAATGTTGCTAAAACTTTAGATTCCTTTTGTTTTATATCTCAAATTTTCCAAAGCTTTACTGATGAACAAAACTTTTCCTTTTTTTAGCTTTGCCTCAGAAATCCTGTTGAGTGCAGCAGTAGGTGCATGGTTCATGTATTAGCAGTAAATTAAGACTACTTTCTCCAAAAGAACAGTACCAAACTAGCTGGTTTTAGGCACTGCTTTTTTTGGCAGGATTACTGTTGGATGGTGGAGTTAGAACTTGGTTACCAGAGAGGTGGTAGAGATGGAACCAGCCACAGGTCACGTTTGCTTCCATAGGTTTGCAGTGCAGATTCTTAAGTTTGCAACGTGTCTACAACACAATTTTTCTGTGGTGTTCTGGCATGGAATTTACTCTTAAATTATTTTCGCCTTCCTTTTCCTTGTTGTTCACCCCCCACACTCTGACTGTGTATCTTCACTTGTGTCCTGCTAGGTACTAGTCAGGATACATACATAAAATATTTCACATCTTTTGTTACTGGTTGAATACCCTTTTACACTTCTTTTAAACAAAACTGCTTTTGAAATTCTACTTCTTAATCTCTATTCCACATATGATGATGCATGAAACTGTATACATCCGTTATGGGAACATAGCAGTCACGGAAGCCATGGGGAATAGTTAGCATTGGCAAAAGAGAATTTATGTCAATGTTAAGTGGCTTACTCTGAAGGTCATAATTAGTGAGTTTTGTGATTAAAATTTTGTCAACCTTCAAAAAAATGTCTAGAGGCAATGACTCATTGTATATAGCGTTTACCACTTTGACATACAAACCTGTAAGAACAGGTGCAAAAACCTGAGTCCTATTTTTGAGAAAATATGAGGCAAGAGCTGACTTGATAGGGAAAACCCCTTACAATATGTCTTAGTAAGCAAATGTATTATATTAAAATATTAGAACTGTAGTATGGTATTTTGCAAGGGCTGTTTCCCCATTATGCTAGCTCTGATTTGTTTTTAATAATAGCATTTAGTTTATGTTCAGTATTATTGTCTGCATATCAGGATATGCAGTTTTCTGAAAGCAAGATGTTACACACACTGGGATTCCCTAAAGCTCCTGAAACTGCTCTTGAAGTCAGCCAGGATGCTCATAAACTTAGAGGATATTGGGTCTTTGGTAAATATAATAGTAATAATAATAAAGATGTAAGTAAACTAATATGAAAAGGAAGAAATTTTCAGTATTATTGTCTGCATATCAGGATATGCAGTTTTCTGAAAGCAAGATGTTACACACACTGGGATTCCCTAAAGCTCCTGAAACTGCTCTTGAAGTCAGCCAGGATGCTCATAAACTTAGAGGATATTGGGTCTTTGGTAAATATAATAGTAATAATAATAAAGATGTAAGTAAACTAATATGAAAAGGAAGAAATTTCTGTTTC
>NW_009222804.1:34020-41627 GCF_000690835.1 Fulmarus glacialis | reverse complement strand
GATGTTTTCAATAAACCAGAAAACACACAAAATACACCATCTTAATGAAGAATCAGTCTCTCAGTATAGAGTCATTTAGTAACTCTTTGTGGAAGAGTTAATATTAATGAAGTAAAACTCGGACTAAAAGTCATATTTAGAGCGACGGAATGGTCTCTGCTTAGCAAACTGTGGATATTAATAGAAAAAAGAAAATATTTTGTAATATATTTTAATTTCCCAGAGGACTTGATATATTTTTAGAATTAATGTGTCTATTATAGTATTATTATTTTTGTTCTTCATTATACCATTTTTATTTTTTATTACTTTTAACTCACGTTGGTTTTCTGTTCTTTTTTTTTTTCTTCTGTAGTATAGAGGCCCTTCATATCAACTTTCTGTTTATTTGGAAAAGGATTACATAGAAATGGTTTTGCATGCCCTGGTTATATAACTTTTTTGCAAGCACGGTTTTAAGGCAAATAATTTCATATTATTTCTTCTGCATTGATTGTAAAATATGCATAATTATTAAATGTTAGGAGTAATATAGCTGCAACTTGAGTAAACTTCCATTTTTTTTTAATCCTTCATTTTAATTAGTTTATAAAAATCTTTAATGAAACATTGTACTTCTGCGCACAACTTGTTTTTGAAAATTTGAATTACGTGCACCTTTTTCTTGCCTTCTTGATTATGGTTACATATGTGTTTACCAATTTAAAACACTTTACGATACATTACATGTTGTAGGTGAGAAAAAGTTTGCCTTTTTCTCATCTTTCACATCTTTCATCAGGAGAAGAAAAGGATATGAAGGTAAAATGGACTTTTTGTTATATACACTAGTGAGAAATACCTTGTGTAATGTACGTAGATCACAAACTGATCGTTATAGCAAACACTTTTAATAAAACTAATTATGTTTCTAGGTTCCATGGTTCCTTTCTCCATGCGGATTTTACATGCCGAACTTCCTCAGTACCTTGGTAATCCTCAGGAATCACTTGACAGACTGCATAGTATGAAGATAGTCTGTGCCAAGGTAACAGCTTCTCTATGCACTAACATTTCATAATGTTTAAGAAATACATTTTACCGTCCTAATAAGGAACATGAAGTTTCAATGATGACATTTTTTACTCCATCTTGATACATATAAGGAACTCTCTAAAAAAAGTAATTAAGTGCCTCTTCCATTTTAGGATACACCCTTCTCTCCTGTGTGGTAGCTCTGACTAAAATGAGTAGAACAGTGGACAACATAGATCTCTTGCTTTCGTGCTTTTACCAGACAAGACACGAAGGACAGTAAGCAGATGTGTTTAAGGGCAAGTAGGAGAGCTTTCTTCCCCCAGCTAGCTCAAAACACAGTTGTTAATGATCTTGATCCTTCAAAAATAGTCTTGATCCTTCAGAAATAGTCTGAATAGCTGGTTTTGGAAACAACGGTCATTTGGGAATATAAATGCAACCTGCTGAGTTTGTTTTGGGGTTTTTGTTTTGTTTTGTCAAGTGCTACAATACAAAATTATGGCCTAAATTATAATACGGGATTTGTCAGTGCTGAAATTGCAGTGATGGTGGTATGAGCAGTAACCTTATCCACTAAATCCGACACTCTGACTGCTAAGCATTCATCCTTAAATGTTTTTTACAGAAATCTTTCCCAAGTAGTCTAATGTAGCAGTTAAAATGTGGTAAGCTCTAGAAGAAATGCAGCATTATTGTTTCATCTGTGACACTTGAAAGTTCAGAACTGTATATGTGATAAATACATGTGATTAATTTTTATTTTCAGTACTCCTTGCAAGTTTCCTATATTTACTCCTGAAAGTATTTGATCCTGAAAGGATTTGATAATTGCTAATTGTATAGCTATAATGGCCTTATGTATATAAAAGTTTGCTTCTAGCAGAGTACTGACTAGGATAACCAAATGTCTACAGTAAAAAAACCCAGTTATGAGGGGAAAAGATGAAAGGTTTAGGTAATAAGAGATTAATGTGGCATTTGTTACAGAGTTGGAAAGAATTGATTTGGAAACCGTTGAGATATATACCTAATTTGGCCGAGAAGTGCTACTTTTTAGCACTTCGTGAATGCCTTTACCTGTTCATGACCATCTGATCTAATAGTATTACTGGCAGACTGTTCTCTCCAGCCTTTTCCTTCATAAACAGTCCTCCTCAATTTGAAGTATTTTTTTTTCTAGGAAATGTCGTACTCCTCTGTTGCAGGATTTCACAGTGCTTCTGCTGGCATTTGCCTCCCTGGTCTGCAGCAGATCAGCTGTTTCATATCTTGTTTTTCTGCAATCTGATATTAAGTGCTGTGTTGTCTCCCTTCAGTCATAAAGGTGCCACTCGATTCCAAAAACTTAACTAGTTTCTAAGTTCCTTTATCTTGTAACGGAGAGAGAAAATTGTATGAATGTGAATGAGAAAGTGACTGCTGAGCAGGGCATTCATCAGCCATCTGGCTAACTTTACTGAAATGGCCGTATCTCAGTTACAGTGTGATCAGCCATGATTCTCCACAGATTAAAGATTATTGGTCAATAGAGGAATGAAAAAAAAGGAAATTAACTCCCCTCCTTTACAAGACCTTTAAGTCATCTACAACCTTGCGGTGGCTCTGCCTGCGTTCTGTTCCTTGAAGTGATATTCTTAAAGCATACCCAATGTACCAAGGAAGCTTTTAAACTATAATGCAAGATTTTGTTTGAATATGAACTAGGCTGATTATTTGTTTAAATAAGGGAAACTTGTGCTGGAGAAGATGAAATAGAAATAAAGGAGATTTACAAGTTAAAATACACATATTTCCCTGCCCGTTAATTTCTTGAAGAACAGGTCTGTTTACTCACGTTCTCACTCCATCAGCCTCTAGTGGCTTAGGTCACTACAAGTCCTGTGTGATCCTTTGTGTCCTTGGGGAAAGCTTCTCTGAGGCTGGTTGTGCATCTTCTCCTAGCTCTTCTGAGGAGTCCCCCATTCTCTGCACTTGCTGCTGATTTGCAGATTGCCATCTCTTTCACTCTGCCTTTCTGTGTCTGAATTGGCAAAGTTTCTCCTGGGTTAGTATGTTCAATTGCGGTCAGAAAGAGAACGATCTCCCTTTTCTTCTGACAACTTCCACCAGAGCCAGGATACAGTAGCCTGGACAAGCCACTGTCTGTGCTGATGGATGTTCCTTTTTAAAGTACAGTACACAGAAAACTACAAACAAACAAATAAAACATACCGTCCTTCTCAAGGGAATATTTCTGATTAATTATTCTAGACATCTCATTGCAGATTACTTCATTTGTTTGCGTTCAATTAAATACCTTGTCTTTTGGAGCAATTCAAAGACAACTGTAAAACAAGAGTGTGAAAAAGGACAGCTTGTAAATATAAATATGTTTTTTAAAGACAGTTGTAAATTGGTGATAATTTAACCATTTGAAGTCAGGGTTGACTGACAAAAAACATTGTTTTGATACATGTTTTAATTTTTTGTATAGAATGTTATTAGTCTAATAATCTCGATCTCACCTGGAATGTTCAAGAATGAAGTGCATAATACTTATGAAAACCCATGGCATAACCAAGAAAATGACATACAGGATGTACACTCATTAGTCTTAATATTTGTATATGACACTTGGGAACCATTTGGGTTATAACAGAATTAATTGGGGAGCTTTCAACCAAAAGCCTCTAGTGTTTTTCTTCCCTATTTTAAAAAGTGGAAAAATAATCTTTGGTCATCCGTATTTACAGAAGGGCGTACGAATAGTCATTATGTAAATGAGATGATCTTGGAGTCATAAAAGCTAGGAGAAAAGACCTATTAGCTCACCTAGTCTGTCCCTCTGCAACACAAGGTTGTTTTCTAGTTTTTAATGAGCTAGCCTATGGAGCTGAGGCCACATCCCCTGGGAGGCTATTTCAGGCTAATGCTAATGCATTCTTATCATAAGAAAATTTGTCTTCCTATTTTGTTTCTCTTCCTTAAACTCTGTTTTTTCCTGTCTGATACCTCCTTTTAACCTGCTGAATTTCTTCTTCCTTTTTGTTATATGCATTCTACAGACACTTGTCAACTTTGGATTATCCATTCTACTTAAAAATCTAACCATATTTACTTTGTCACTATTTTGGTAACTCGGTGTCTTTAGTTCCCATCTACTTAGGTATTTCTGGTACCTGAAGCAGGATAGGAGCTTGAGTGCAAAAACATGATTTTTGTTTTCCCTGTACAGGCAATAATGTTTTTACCTTTTCCAGTATTCCTGCAAATTTTACATCTCTGTCTATAGGTACAACATTTGGGAAAGAAATAATCTGTAGTGCCAAATGCCTATTATAGCTTGGGTGAGGAATTTGGTGAAATTGTTACTGTCTCTGTGTTATTGCTGGTCTTCCCAACGTGAATTGCCTCAATGAGTTGTTGCCCTTATAAGTCCACCTTGAAATAAATGGTCTCCAAACAGCCAAGCAGTAAAAGTAACAATATAATTTAAATCACAAAAGTGTTTGTTCTTTTCAAGTATTCATTTAAAAACATAGGCGTGATCACTTTAGTGCTAATAATATTGAGGACATGCTAATAAATGCCTACCTGGAGACCCAAATGTGAAAAGAACAACAGTCAGGCTTAAACTAAACTCCTCCCTTGTTTGTACCTAAGCTTCCTAGCTGATTGAGGGAGAGCTCCTGGAAGTGCATACATCTTATAATGCAGCATATTTCACTTTTTAACCCTAATCCTTCAAGTAGCAGAGCTGTACTGGGCTCTTCTGTCAGGTGGGTGGAGCAGTGGCAAGTGGATTAACAGTCTTGCTTCCTAGAAAAGCCTCTGCAAGTGTTACCCCTGCAAAACTTTTCAAAAATACTTTGTGCCATTTGTCCATCAGCCACTCCCTCTGTAGTTCCACCGTTCTCATTCATGAGTAGTTATGTTCCTCCCTGGCCCTTCCATACGCACTCTTCATATCTCCTGGTCTTCTGTTTTACTTCCAGATTGATGAACTTTTCAGTCTCTTAGCTACTGATTGGTTTTGGGTTTTGTTCCAGTTCTGGCTCAATTACTAAGGTTACATAGGTATTCTGTTTCTCATACGTTACTTCAGTCTAGGGGATATTTGTCTTGATGCCTTGTTTGATGAGTTTGTAGAAATGATAATGATCCTGCACTAGTCTGAGTACCCAAAAAGCCACAATTCCAGAAGCACCAAAAAAGGTTATTTTGAGTAAGAAACTAATGCTGGTGAAAAGTTGTGGAAGAAGAAATAAAGTAGTAAAAAGAGATACGTAAGGATAGGAAACTAGGAATGCAAATGGTGGTATGCAAGGGTTAGTAATCATAGTGTACAGGCGATTGATAGGGAATGAAACAGAAGACTCAGTGAAGTAATACTAGCCAGTGAAACTAATGAGTGTGCATTTATAAATATTCAAAACAAGAAAAAGCATAGGTCATACGTAAAACTGATGTTTAAGTAAATAGTAGAAGTGTTCAATCATATTTCTCTTTACAATAGAAACAATGATGTTTAGAGCTATCCCATGTAATATTGCTAGAATAAACAGTTTACCATCTGTAGAAAAGTGGGGTGAGGGGATTTGCTAAAATTAAACATTTAATGTCAGCTAACCCAGATAGCTTACACTGAGGAATTACCTGAATCATTAATGTTATTATTAAACAATTCTTGAAAAAGTGGGGAAATGCCCAAATACTGGAAAACTGCAGATGATGTTCCTATAGTTAAGAAGGGCAAAAGGAGATAAACCTAGGGAATAAAACAATTAGCCTCAAATCAGCACCAAGTTCTGTTTTAATTACGTTAAGCTTGAGGTGATGGCTAGATATCCCCAAGTAATGTCACAGAATAGCTAATGTAATACTTTAACTGTATGCTAATATCTAGTTCTTTCTTTTTTGATGATGTTAGTGAACATGTTTTCAGAGAAGGGCTTTGTCAAACAAATGTGTTGTCTTTTTAAACAAGACAGCATGTCTCATTGATGAAGGCATCTTGTGTTTAAACCATTTCACGAGTAAGAACTCAGCCTTACTGAGAATGAGAAGTGATCACTAGATGTTTTCCAGGGGAAGAGAAAGATCATGTTTTTTAGACTGGACAGAAAATAGACGGTAAGGTGTTTCTGGGAGAGAAGAGTTTGTTTTTTTCCTCTGACAAGGTGCCTCATTATACGCTGGGCATTTAACACTTAAATGTGATGCTTTGGTTTCTAAGGGATTGCTAAGTGGTCACACTGCTTTTGAAAGTGGGATTGAGATCCAGTCTCGCAGGCATGCCACTGCAGTTTCCTAAATTGCCACCTATCAACTAAGCTGCAGTATCTACTGGTATATGCTCATAACCTCTCAGAGTTTGAGGTTAGACAACTTAGCCTAGCCCTCTGTGAGCAAGTTTTACACTAAATCATATTACCTTGTATTTGTCATGGGCTAACAGTTCTTATCAGGAAAATTACCCTGGCTCAGCTGGCATGTTGTAACTGCAGTCATTTCATCATATGTCTCTCCTTGCTCTTAAGTTACTTGTAGCAAAATTTATGGCACCTAACTTCAAGCCTTCACTCTAGTCTGTGAAAAGAGATTGGTATCTCTTAGGGCAATTCCTTCCACCTTAGGATGCCTAAAGTAGGTGGCATGAACTCGCTTTCTGGAGGTACCGATTGCTCTTCATTGGCTGTAGAAGGCACCAACACAGTGTCTGAGGCCAGATTAATTCTACCTGTCTTTGCTTTGGAGGATTTCCTGTGTTGTTTTAAGTGTTTGCTTACAAAGCACTGAGCACAATTCGAATGCTTTGCTGGTGTAGGAAAAAAAATAATTCTTCTTATACTGACAGAAGCTGAGAGCTCTGTGTTCGGACGTGCGCTCAGCCCGCGGAAGAGGAAGCGCCTTGTATTTCTCTAATTGGCTAACCACAGCAGCTGATTAAAGAGCAAGTAGCCTTAATGGTTTTTTGAAGGAAATCTCAAGCAGTGTTCTATGACCAAAGTTACAAATCTATGACAGGAAGAATAGGGTAATCTGTGGGAATCAGAAAACAAATTTGGAGAAACTGTAATGGGATTAGAAAAAGAACAGTTGACTTGCATTTCAGACGCAACCTTACATACATATTTTAAAAGTGCTTAAGACACAAGCTTCATTAATTATACATTTTCATTCTTCCAATAAGACAACAAATGTTTCATTCACTCAACAATTCACATGACTTAAAATCTATAATAAATAAAAAAGAAGCAATAAACCCCAAACTTTGAGAAGGAAATTGCAGTAAGAACTAAAAAGAATACTTCATTAAGGACACAAGGATGAAACCAGAGCCCATACTTCGGGTGGGGGAGTCCAGAGGCAGTGGCTTTCTATGAAAAATCAGTTTGACTTTCTTTGTGGTCATTAACATTCATTCTCTGGTGAAGCATATTTCATGTTTTGCTTAAAAAAATGTGTAGGTCCCTAGACTGTGCTGACATTTAATGTTCTGTAAGTATCATAAACCTGAACTCTAACATCCTTCTACTGTACAGTGGCTTTCTTACTTTGTGCAATTGATCTAGCTATGGTAATAATCAGTAATTTTGAACTGTACCTAG
>NW_009222804.1:21858-33989 GCF_000690835.1 Fulmarus glacialis | reverse complement strand
TTCCTGCCTGAATTGGTTTTCATATAGACTGTCAATTGGAGATAATTTGCATTTAATATATAGTGCTGTTTAAACTCATGTTGGTTACTTTAAAAAATTTACTACAGATATTAGAAAATTTGGAACAAGGCTTAGCTGAAGATGGAAGTATGACTAACATTACACAGGAGAACAGACAAGGTAGGTATTCTTTAAACATTTTTTCACAGGCAGTGTGTTTTTATCGCTTGCCTAAGTATGCCAGAAGTTTTCACAAGACTGCCCCAGAGTTGTTAAAACAGTATTTTTGTAATCTCATAGCCTACTCAGCCTCTGAAATGATACACCTTGTACTTTTATTTGCTGGAATTAATTTCACAGTTTTGCCCTTGATCAAACTGATGCACTAAATCAATTTTTTTCCTACTTAGAAGAAACAAAGAACATGGCTGCTATCCTTTAGTGATGAATATATAAGTGTATTGCTGTTGCAGCTAGATGGATGTTTCATCTTAAGCCTTGGCTGACTGGCTCCTCTCGGTCCTCATGTATGAAATCCACGAAATTTCTTTAGATCGAACTGCCATCATACAAGGGCTACACTGGTCTAGGATGCTGC
This sequence comes from Fulmarus glacialis, assembly GCF_000690835.1. NCBI lineage: Eukaryota > Metazoa > Chordata > Aves > Procellariiformes > Procellariidae > Fulmarus > Fulmarus glacialis. The sequence continues at coordinate 33,391 of NW_009222804.1, read as the reverse complement.
TACATAGATGGCTGAGTCTCACTGTAGCTGCATGGTACTTAGACTCCTGAAATACCTAGGTCACTTTTTAGAATAAGATTTAGATGATATTAATTTATATCATCATTTTCATGATTTTATATGCAATTATGTTTTTTTTCCCGTTCCTTCTATCTTAGTTGTTTAACTTCAGTAGTGTAGGATACATTACTGCATAAAGAAGGGCCATCAGGACAAATTAGTTGTCAAGCATCTTGTTGTTTTTTAATGGTATTTATACTAAGAGGTCATTTGAGTACACTTAAGAATTGGACAAGAGGTGACATTTTAGGCATTCTTATGGATTATATGAACCACTCATGGTGCCTAGCAAGTTAAAAACATCATACCAAGAAAACAAAAACCTTTCAGCTTTAGCTAACAGTCTGAGGAAATCTTACCAACCTCTTTCTAGGATAACATTCACCTAGAGCCTGTGGGAAGTAAAAGTCTGCCTCTGAGATAGGAAGAGGCCGAGGAGTGTTGTTAGTAGAGTTAAAAAATTATTATAAACAATTCCCTAAAACAATGTCTATATGGAAGGGTGCACACCTGTCTGAACTCTTCTGCCTGGTCTTCAAATTGACTGGATGTAAAGCAGCTTTAATGTGTTATTGTACTTGACTTAATACACCATCTAGACAACGCCCTAAAAAGTGAACGCACATGTGAGCAGCATATATCATAAAGGCATTTGCAAATATAGTCAAATGAATACATTTACTACTCTTCTCAAAAGGGTTAGGAAAAAGAGAAATAATCTGATATTGAAGATTTATCCACAGCGCTCCAGGAGTTTCCGTTCTTCTCTCCTTGTATCTGCTTTTCTTCTTGCCTCTGTTCTCCTACCTACTTTCCCCTGTTACTGTCTTTCTACCCTCTTTTTTGTCCTTATTATCGCCACATTCTTTTCCTTTTTACCCCTTTAAAACCAAGACACTGATTCCCCTTTAAGGTACGAGGACTTTTTCCTAGCTGTGTCATAATCCTGTGTCCTGCAGACTGCCTCACTCGTGAGTTTCTGGCTCCTTGCTTTTCCTCTCTGCTGCTGCTTTAGAGCTGAGATGAGCTCAGGAGGAGGCATAGTTAGAAAAGCAGCAGCTAGTAGTTACCAAGGGACAAGGCTGCTGAAAATTTGGAGAGATCTTCATATGTCTACTGTGCAGCTGCCTGTAGGTTTAAGACTGCCAAAAAGCCCATGGGACCTTTGCAGAGACTGTTGACTGCTATTGTCTGTGGAGGTCAGCCAGGTCTGCTCCCTGTCTGCTTTTTCGCTGCATTTGGAACTCCAGGAGGCTGATAATGGGTTTGGTTTTCTTCATGTGAGACTAGCTGAAGCAAACCTTATTAACTTCATGTGAAGACAGCTTTAATTCATTATGGGGATTATGCTTAGCATGCAATTTCCTTATTGCTGGTGTAAGAAGGTGCCACACCGGTCGACTTAACCGTGTACATCTCATCTAGTCTGGAACAGAACACCTCATTTGCCAGTTTTTCAACAGGCAGAGAGGTTTAGCATTGCACCACTTGCCTGGAAAGGCATTCTGTAAGTTGCAGTGTGGAGTATAGAGTCCCTGATAAATAACAAGGAAAAGCAAATGTTTAGAGTGGAAGCATGGCTGCATGGACCTGCAGAGTGGGTTTCAGGCATTTCAGTAACATACAATGATCAGCTGTTGGGTTTTCAGTTTTGTTTACTGCTTTGCAGGTTTTCTTTAACCCCTTTCTGCCAGTGCTAAGAAGCTTCATCCCACAGGGCTACGCAATTTCCCGATCAGGTTCCTGTTCAGCTTATAGCACAGACTGAACACGTCTGGTCTGTCTGCTTTGCAGTCCTTTTTGAGAACCGTAGCTGGTGCTGTTGGATTGTTAGCAGGAAACCTAGATGTCTCTACTGCAGGAATCAACATCTAATCTGTTGTCACCTAAGTCCTAAAAAGCTGAACGTGGTTACCAAACTATGAGGACATGCGAAAAGGAGAGATTAACATAAGTGAAATAATAAAGGAGAGTTATTTAATTATGTCCAGGTTTTACAGACAACCACAAGGAAAGAAATACAGAAAGTATCATAAAATATTTGCTCATGGTTTCCATCATCCTCTCCATTAATAGCAGTAGGGATGTGTGGCAAGGGGGAATTTCTAAAACAAAAGCTAGGAGTAATGAATGATTTTAAGGTACGGTGGGTGAAATACTGGGTTCAGTCTTGGACCCCACATTATGCCCCTCTTTTGACAAAGATAATTTGGGAATATTTATGGGTTGTTCGTTTTGTTTTGTTGTTGGAGAGGATTGAAGGAGTTTTTCTTTTTAGGAAGGAGAGTAGACATTTCACCAAGCTCTCTTCTTACTTGTAATGGCATTTATGTGTGCTGAAAGAATTATCTATGTGACCTGCCGTGCTTTCATCAGAGACTGCATTACTGATATAAATAAGTGGTCTCAAGTTATCACAATCTCATTGAAATAGCCTCTTCTCCCTTTCCTCCCCCCTTCTCAAATCGTTACGGTGACCTTGACAGCTGATTGACTGAGATACATTTATTTTCCAAATGTACTAAATTAATACTCCTAATGTTTATTTTTGAGGATTAGAGGAACATTTCTAGCATTGATTTATGGTACTGTATCACAGGAGAAAAAAAAGGATCTATGTGAACCATTCTCTTACAACATCAGGAGTCTGTCTGCAAAGCAAGAAAGAGAAATCTGCTGCTGCAGCTTTTAATGCCTGCAAGCTCCAGGAGCATGGGGAAAGCAGACAGGCTTGGCAGATTTTTCCAGCATATCTCTAAGCCAGAGGCAAGCACAAACAGTCCCAGACTCAGACAGTTCTCACCCTGCATGTTTTGGCTCTGAAATGACATTTTAGCTATGTTTGATTTTTGAGTTTATCACATTTAATGCTGTAGATTACATGTTTTTAAACTGATGCTCATTATCACTTGAATCTTTTTATGCACCTTTTGTTCTGATACTGGAAAATGTGTAGCTTCTTTTAGCGTTTAATATTTGGCCTGAGCTCAGAGCTGAGCGGCTGTCTATTGCTCTGGTTGTTGCATCGTGTATGGTCCCCAGAGCCGCTTATAAATTCCCTCGGAGAGATGCAGAATTTTCTGTCTGATGGTGCAGCATGGCTGAGAATGAAAAATTCTAGGCTAAAACCCAGTGGTGTTAACGAGGGGGATCTTTCAAAATCGTAATTCATAGGACCAATAATTGATGGCAAGAAAGAACCTCTAATTTATTTGTGCAAATTCACAAGCTGCTCTTATTTTGCAGCCTCTGTTCAGCTGTGGAGGTCACGTCTGGGCCGGGTGATGTACTCCATGGCAAACTGTCTGCTAATGATGAAGGTACGTGGGTGGCAGCAACTGCAGAGGTACCGTATATTCCAGAATAGAATGTCAGAGAAAGTGCAAGAGAATTATTGGTGCATAGATAAGGGAAGACTACCTGACTGTACATGGAGGTTTTGCTTAGTGAAGAATTAATTAGACTTAATAATGTCTTATTTAATAGATAACCACTTGCAGTAATGTTCTTTGGGAACATATCTGTACTTTCTTCTCCCCAAATCATCCTGGAGAATATGCAATAACAATACAGAATCTGCATTTTTAAATTGAATTTTTCAAACACTTAACTAAATGCTGTAATTAAAAGCAATTATGTGCTCTGTCTTTTTCAAACTGTGCACTAGGAATGTTGCTCTATTTGTGAGCATTAATAATACTGTATCCTTTGTATATGATGAAGATCTGGAACATCTAAATACATCCTCAGTTGTAAGATATCTTCTTTCAAGTTAACTCCTCGCTAGTGGGTGGGGGGGGAGGAGGAAGGAATAGAAGCAAAAATAACTGGCTTCCACTGTTGGGTTTTTTTCCCCTTGTTTCCCCCTTACTTTTTAAGCAATCCTACTTCATTTGGTGCAACACTTTTAGCTTCCTTGTTCAGGAAGTAGAAATAAAACAACTTCTGATGTTCACCTCATGGTTAGGGAAACCGGGATGTTGCCATTCTGAGCTTGCAACAAACTGCTGTTATCCTGAGCTTAACTGTACTTCACAAATCAATTAGCAGCAACAGTCTCAGAGCAGAGCTGTCAGCAGTATACTCTTCAGAGGCCAAGATTTGCATTCCTTGCTCCCTGTTTTTTGATTGCCCAAGGTCATGCCAAACCTGACCCTCTGAGGTTTACTGAGCTACTTCCCAAATGGGGCTCCATTCTTAGTATTACAATACCTCAAAAAGCATGCATTTTTTAGTTAGGATCCAGTTATCCAAATACTACTTTACATGAAATGAAATATCCTTTTTATGAGAATTAGGGAAAACAGATATTTGTATTCATAATGATATTGCGATCGGAACATTTCTGTCTTGAATAGAAATAATTGTCAATTAAACCATGAGGTTTTTTTAAGAATTAGTAATCATTTGTGTTTTGAAGTAGGTACTTGACATAGGTTCAGTTTTTAAGGAACTTTCTTTTTCAAAAAGCAAGTGGAGAAAAGCACAAGTTGCCATCTCAAAGAAAGTAGAATATATAAATAAGAAAATGCTGGTAATATATTTTTTCAAGAAGTTCATTTTACTTTTGACTGTGAATTTTTTTTAACACTTTCAGTGTTTTTCTTCTTGTGTACACACAAATCCACGTTCATGCACTGTTCTGACCTTCTGATTTGGTCCTGTTAGTGCTATTTTCTTCCAATAATAGAAATATATTTGTGAATACCGATTATCATCTTTTTGAAGATGGTACTTCAGAAATACTGCAGCTCAGATACTTCTTAAGACCAATTGTATTTAGGGCCTATCTCACAGCTGTTGAGTTACAAATTTATTGTTCCACAGTAACTTCCAGATTACCCACAACTGCATGTTAATGCATAATTACTTCCATCTGAAATTTGCATTTCAGTGCATTGGTTATGGAGTAGTTGTGAGTTTCTCGGTTTTCAGAAATATCCCTATATGGAGGAGTAGAGAGTTTTTGAGAAAGATTTTTCAAACATAGTCATCTTGCAGTTAAAACCAGAGTAGTACACGAAGTTAATTTTTCTGCTTATGTGACAGATCCTCTGTGAGAGAATTATATTGGTTATTTATAAATCTAATAATTTTTAAGACCATTCTAACATGCAGCAATGCTATAATCATCTTCTCTACCTTCTAGAGTATTCAGTATGAAACTATTTCTTCAAATCATTTTTAAACACACTTTTGTTAATTCTCCGTGAACAATTCTATTGAACAGTTCCATATATTTATAAATTTTTTTGCTGTTGTGTAATAGACTTTAAAAACTGCATTTATTTTTATTCAAGTATTTTAAGTGTATGTAATTAAAAAAAAAAAAAAGACTGATTTCATTCTCCAAGTCAGTGCCATTTATTGCCATCTAGTGAACATTTACAATATTGCAATATGGTCATATTTGATCTCCAAGTACTATTAGGTGAATGGAATAGCTTGTACTATTAGTAGATTAATAATAATCATTTATTAAAGTAAAGCTATGTGACATTGGTATAAAAAAAGAAAAACTTATTATCTTACTTTTACTAACCTCTCTCTTTGGCCAAAGAACTTCACTAGTATTTAATTGGGAAAAATCTTGTCAGGCTTGACTCTAGAAAATAAAAAAAAAAGACATTGATTCGATGTTGGGCCTATAACTATTTAAATCTACTTCAATTATCCTCAGCTCTAATTAGGTTTATTTCATGTCATCTCTCTTCCGCATTACTTATCCGACTCAAGGAATTCTGTTTCTGTAGCACAATGATTTTTGTCTTTTTAAATATCGCCTCATTAGTTTCATAGCTAAACATCTCATTAAATTATTGAGATGGAGGGATATATTGTTTTGGAGGTAGTGAGTTAGGTGCAAAGAAGTGATTCACCCAGACTTGCGCAGGAAACCTATAGTGGAGTAGGAAATTAATCACACGTCTCCTTTACCCTGGGACCTTCTTTCCTAGGTACTGAATTCTGCCTGCTGGGTCCCTTTATCTGTGTGACCGATGATCCAGTTTGGTAGCAGTTTAAGGCAGTCTTACTACATGGTCTTTTCCTGTTCATCCCCTTTTTTTTTTGTACAACGTTTCTTAAATGTATTCTAGCATCCTTCCATGCACCACTATTGGACTTAACCGAGTGACAAAAACAAAGAAATGGTGGGTCTCAATTCATATCAACTGAATTGGCTTTTCACGTTTCATGTGAACAAGGGGCAACTTAAGGGAGGAGGTAGAAATACAGTAGGAAGGGAAGGGGAGATGACATAACATGTATCACTGTAGACTTCCATTTACAAGAACTGTGGGCTTAAGTCACTATGAAAGCGTACCCTGAACATAGCAGCATGAGGGAATAGTCGTTTAAAATGTAACTGATGATGTGCATTGCTTCATTTCAACAATCTAATTGCAAAACGTCTGTCATTTTACGAAATCACTACAGAAGTGTCTTGAAAACTTTTTAAGTTCTTTTCATCTGAGCTAAAATCACTTTTGACATTATCTTACCAGACTTTTACCTCTCTGAGGAATAAACACTTAAGTACTTTCCATATATATTATAAATGCACTCTAATTAAAGGCTCATTTTGCACTTTTAGGATTTTTTTCAGTGTCATCTTAGCTTTTGTAGAACTTGCCCTTCGTAAAAACAAAAGCATTAGAATTGATTTTAATTTGGTTCTAATAAAATTAAAACTGTACAAAGAAGGAGGTAACAGCTTGTACTAATGACGCAAGGGACTGATGCCTAAGGACTTCGGTTCCTTTATGATTTAAAGGAGAAAGACTGCGTGAATCATCATGTCTTTTGCCTAACTGCGCTGCAGTACTGCTCTTTGGATTCGTAACACTGTGAATCTCTGCTTTCATAACCCTTCCACAAGTGCACTAGATAGAGGGGAAGGACAAATTATCCCTGTCCTCTCTTCCCAAAATACAGTATTTATGAACGATACGCTTTGTATGACTAAAGCTGATTTTTATGGTTTATTGAACCTACTCTCAGCATTCTACACATCATAGTCATTTATGCTTATTTCTAAATATCTCATAATTAATATTTTAAGTACTTATGGTGGTGGGGGGAGGGAAATGAAAACGTATAATGCAGTGACCACGAAGGGAAATACAGTTATACTGCAGTGCGTCAAAGGAAAAACAAACCCCACTTGCCATTTTTGTGCAAGTAGATGCAATAGCTTACTAGAACTATTTTGGACGAGTATATTTAATGTTAGCTCCAAATTTTGGTAATAAAAGATATTTTGAATTATGAAACAATAGGCCAATTCTCATTCATATCCTGAACTGTGTAACTTCAGTGCTTCTTTTGGGATTTTTTTATGCAGGTGTGGAAAATCTGAAGGCTCGCAATCTTTAGAAATTAAAGATCATGACAATACATCAGCCCCACCTTTAAGTCTTAAGACCACAAGCTGTAGTCATTGGGTTTTTTACTGGCATTACCTAATATGTCTTACTCCTTACAATCACAACTTGTATCAACCAAGACTTTGCTCCTCTGGGACGGTGTCTATTTATGATTCTCTCAGACAATTTTTCTTGTACCATGTCACGTTAGCAAAGCTGGGAATGAAAACAGTGTCTTTAGTAAATGAGACCAAATCTCATCTACTTTAAAAGGTGCTCCTTCAGAACGAACTGTCAGATAAGATGCTTTTATAACTTACCATGGAATAGTATCATTCTACATGATCATATCTACACATGTATGATACTCTAGAAATCTACTGCTGCTTCCATGATAGTGTGGGGGGAAGAGTAAATGCATATAAAACTCGTCGTGCGATCCTGGAGTAACCACAAAATGAGGTTGTATTTAGAAGAGTGAGCCTGGATATTGTGATAATGTTTTACAATTTCATCCTGAGGCCATCCTTGCCTATGCTTAGGGGTGGCTTTGGACATGTATAACTTAGTGTCTTGTCATCTCCTGGAGGAAACGGGTCCCATTCCTGTGATAGGTACAGCAAGGCACGGGGTAGATAAGCACAGATTGCAAAAGGGGAGGCGGGTGGGTTTGCCTGACTAGGCCAAGTCCATGAAGCCCCCGCAGCATGGCCCTCCGAGACATTACTTGGCTGCTTGTTCCTACCAAGGCTGGCTACTACCTACACTAGGGAGCCTGTGGTGTTATAATTGCGCAAACAGTGCCCCCTCGTGCAGCTTCTTCTGGCCGAGACTTTTCTGCAGTCAAATCATGCTAAGCTGTAAACTAAGCTGACAGAAGCACTCTTCTATCAGCTTAACTGCATGATCTCCTGGGAATTGTTTCTACATCAGTTTGGGGATGTGACTGTACAGCCCCCATTCCTCGTGGTTGTGCTACGCATCTTTGTTGTGTAGCCTAAGCCTTAGAGCGTGCATAAAACTGAGCGCTGGGCAAGGGGCAGCTTTAGACCACAGAATGGAAGACATGGAGCACAAAAGCCAGAATTTGATTTAATAAAATTATTTCTCCAATGAGCACATTTTATGCTTAAAGGGATAAAGTTCACAGTCATTGACAATCCTTCAGATTTTATAAATGACGCTCTTGTGTGTATTAATAGCTAATACAAGCGTGGCCGGGGTTCCTCTAAGGAGCCGGTTCAGGGGGTCCCTATTCCAAGTTTTTTATGCCTGCCTAACACAGTGGGACTCCATGATCAATGAATTTCTTTAGTGAGAGCTGTTACAGTGAAAATTGAGTTCTTCCTAAGACATAAATTTATGAAAAATTTTGGTAGCATAAATTTCATCACATTTGAGTTCCAAGTGCTAAATAAATCAGAATTTAAATAAATATATTTTTGTGTATATGGCCTGTTGTCTTTGCTCTGAACTCTTGCCATTATCAATAATAAGCATGGCATGCTAGAATTGGAATGAACTCTAAATGTTAATAATTAACTGTTCAGAATTAATCATTATACCCACAATATACAAGTTGTTTGCAAAAGAAAACTCCTGCAGAGTGCCTCCTGGGCTGTTTAAGTCAGCCTCTACTATTAATATACAAATCAGACTCCAAAGACTTCTCTTGATTTTTTGTGTGTATGAAACAATTAGCATGTTCCAAATGGTGACCTCAAGTCAAGTAGGGTTCAGTTGTTTTAAGTGTGACCTCAGGAAAAGAAATTCATTACACCTGGGGCACATTGCCTCCTCAGACTAAGCAGGAGATGAAGAAAAAGTACCTTTACCAGTAGCTGTGATCACATTAGGGACAAGTTAAATGAGTACTGTAATTTGACCAAGAAAAATGGTAGGGTAGAGAGTATCCCAAGATGTCTGTGCAGTTTTGAAAGAAAGATGCTTCCTGACACCCACCACAAATTCTTCTATTAAGTTAAAGGGCAGGACTGTCAGGAGTCACCAAATTAGTACATCACAGAGAGCCTTCTCTCTTTGCATATGTCTGGCTTTTATAAGGAAATGCAGGCTTTCTCTGCCTCTGCTCTGGATTGCTCCAAGAAGCTGTAGCTGAGGCTAGTGCAACCCTGTGCCCCATGAATGTACCTGCTACGTGTCTTCCAGTCACTGTAGAGCACATGCAGATTTTCTTGTGTATGCCTGCCAAAAACATGTAGCCAGGCTCTAAACGTCATTTACTGCCTAGGTCATTGAATTACTGCGGTTTAACCATGAAACAGCTGGACTGCAGTAACTAGTCACATGGGTACTTCTCTCTTGGGGGAAATGGGACCATGATTTTGTTTAATCCTTTGGAACTGGTCATTGGCTGGAGGGTATGGTTGTACTGCATCTTGAGCAATTAGATCTCAGAGCTGTCACTTGCCGGCATGGTCTTTGTGCAGGCGCGTGCATATGGGGTCACTTGCAAAGCTTCCTGGAGTTCAGAACCAGCCCACCCCTCACTTACTTTTAGCCCAAATCAGTTTTCTATTTAGATTAACTGCTCATTTTCCTTTTACACGGTATGGTAGAAGGGAACAAGGGTTTGGGTGGAGGGATAGAAAAGGTCTTGTTTCCTTGGCAGTAGTGCTAGTTTGTCATCTGAAAATGTGCATGAATTGCAGCTTCTGACACATTATATTTTTCACAAGTTAAGAGCATGCTCACAAGCAGTTCCCAAAGCTTTGGAACATAGTTTGTTAAACCATGTAAATTATACATATATTTGAAACATGAGACACTTCTCAAGTATGTATACCCCAGTCACACAGAAGGCTTTTGACTTTCATCTTGAGTCATAATCTAAGCTGAAGAGTAAATGTTCAGATTTTTTGTTCTTGGCATTTAGCTACAAGCAGAATACAATCCAGTTGGGGGGTGGGGTGGGGGGGAAGATCGCCTTTGTATGCAGTTCCAGTATAACTGAGAAAAGACCAATATAGTCAGCTCCTAGTGCCTACCGTGATAGATAGAAATTCTGTCTCGCTGATAAGTTGGAATTACTTTAATTCTGTTTGAATGTCTTTGAAAAGAAGGCGACATAAAGGCTGAAGAACGCTGACCTTAAATATCTGGTTGTGTGCTTTTCACCCCTTAGGACTATGTGCTTGCTGTAGATGCTTATCACACCGTCATCAAATATTACCCACAACAAGAGCCTCAGCTGTTGAGTGGAATTGGAAGGATTTTCCTTCAGGTATGCATTTTATTCTAAATCTGCTAGGTAATATTGCTGTTGACAACTATGTAGTGAATAATTGTTGCATTTAAAAATATAGTTATTTGTATAGGGCGGGTATCAAATTGTGGTCAAAACAAAAAAAACTTCTACTACGCGATATTAGATAAAGTTAGGAAATACAAAGCACCTATAATATTAAAAGTACATGCATGTACATTAGCGAACAAAGAACATGCTGTAGAAAATTACACTAATAATTTAATCAAAGAGCAACATTCTGCTTTCCCTAAAACTAATGGTAAAGCTCCCATTGACTTCACTGAGCCAGAATTTCACTAAAAATCTCATTTCTCACTGCCTGAAACTGCATGCAGCTCTCAATCACACTGTATAACTGCCATCTTCATCTAGAAAAAATTTGAGTTTCCTTCTTTTGCCCAGCTTATATCCCTGAGAAGACGGGAGGGCACATTAAAAGCAAAAATAGGACTGCACAAGTATAATAAATTTCCCTGTAACTATGTATATTTACCATAATAAGTAAAAAAAGATGTAAGTACAGTAGTACTTTTTTGTTTATCGGAAAATGATGCATCTAAATAATTAGTATCTGATTGTTTTAATTTTTAGTATCTCACAAGTTCTTTGCAGTTCTTTCATATTTCTGATACTGCTATTTCAAACTTTTCCTTTTTTATCTACCTCCTTTTATTATTTATTATAAATCTAATTTTGAGTTGTCAACTAATTACAAACAATCTTATTTGTGGCATTCGTGTTATAAAATTGTATTGAAATGGAATAATTTACTCTTGGTAGATAATTAAATCATTAAAATTGTTTGCTTGAAATCATGGAATGTCATTCAAACTCAGTT
>NW_009222804.1:14658-21843 GCF_000690835.1 Fulmarus glacialis | reverse complement strand
GGAACATGTTTTCACAGTGTGGTAGACATGTTTGTCTTTAAAAGTCTTTGATTTAAAGTGGATCTCCATCACTATAGAGCAATTTTATGATATTGGCTGTGTGCATTAATTATTACCTAAATAGGCAACCTAGTAATTATGTATATTAAAGTGGTACTGTAAATATGCATAATACTATTGGAAATACAAGTTATTAATAGTTCTGGTCTTACTGGGAAAACTACTGGGTATGTTACTGGTACTGCCCTGCTGACAAGAGTGCCTGCCCTAGCGTCACACTCTCCAGTCTGTCAGTAGCTTGGTTTGCTGTAGAAAAAATTTCACTCTCAGGAGGAAAGCATCTCCTAACTTCGGAAAGAATTACGTCCACCCAATTTCAAAAGTGGTGTTCGCAGGCTCTGTACAGAGTCATCTGAGGTCATTGACCTCCGCAACGTTGGCTGTGACAGCAGGCCTGTAGTATTTAGTGGTTTTACTGTCAGAACTGGACATAGCAAAAGGGAGTATGAGGAGCCCTTGATATTTTCATGTGATCCTAGATAGTAGTTAATAAAAAGCATCGCTTCTAAATTCAAATGTTTTCCTTTCTTTTAGCACCTCAAGGAGGTAAATTTTTATTGTTTGGCACGTCTTTGTTTTTTGTGACAAAATCTTTCTGGAGGGTACTGTTGCAATATATGCAAGATTTTGATGTATTAAGAGAAATAATCAGTGTGCAGGTAAACAAAACCAAGAAGATCAAATCAAAGAAAGAGAAATGTGTTGCAGGGCTGGGCACCATCATTTTGGTAAGACCACTGTGCGGTATGTGTACGCTGTTGACGAGACACTCCGTGAAAAAAATAAACCTCTTGCAGGTAAAATGGGAAAGCAATTTTCTCGTATTCAAATGTCACAGCTTCTCAAAAACAGCTAGTGATGCCCAAATATCCTCAGACTGTTCTCTTAAGTTTGAACATTATCCAAGAGAGACACAAGGGAGCCAGATTTTAGCTGCTTATCAGTCACAGATACTGTTTGACAATAGACATCACACATATGAAACAAACCAATAATGTAGAACAAAGTGTAAGTTCAGGAGTTAAATAGAAAAAAAAGGTAACCTTTTTCAACATATAAAACCTTGTGTGGGGCGGTTTGTTTTTTTTTCTTAATTAAATTGAGCTTACTAGTTTAAGATACCATGTTGTCTTTATCTTCACATGTAGTGGGGCATAAAGAGGCCTAGATCTGATGTACAGCCTTTAGCTGTTGCTTTAACGTAAGCGGGAAATGAGGGTGAGAGAAATGGAGAATGCAAGAAAAGACAGAGTCTATCGCAGAGAAATTTTCAGAAGCACTGTAATTCTGTCAGCAATCACCTGACCTGTAAAACAGAAATTCAGATGAAATGGGGAAACAATGAATACATTTTAGTCTCTAGAATATTATTGTGTGTTGCTAATAGACTCTGCTTGCTGGCTGACCTATCCAAAATTGTCATTTAAATAACTACATTAAAGAATTTAGAAAGTGGAAAGCTGCCTGACCTTACCCTTTGCAATAGATTGCTGCAAAACAGAGTTAAAAGCAATAAATAAATCCTAGGAGTACTTCAGAAAAATAATCTTGGTTTCCAGACAAACAACAAACTTAAACGCATAGTATATTGGAGGCTCCTTGTTAGAGGATAAGATTATTTGAGGTTAACAGAGGAATTTTCATTTTTATTCGAAGTGCTAATTATTATTAGATAGTGAAGTCATGTTTTCTGAACTAAGTTAAATAAAATTAAGTGATGAAGACCACTTTAAATATTTAACATTTTAATGACTAATTAAAACTAATCATTTCTTTTAAATGTTCTGCCAAAAAAAAGATTGTAAACTGTTTCCCCTCAGTGGGAAAAATGAGAATTAAAAGTTTGGCATGTTTGCTGAGAAGATACAAGATGCTACTAAGAAATGAGATCTCTTAATGATCACAAATAAGGTGTGATTAATCTCAAAGCATGTTAGATTTGGACTCCTCAAGCTCCCAGTGGAGCAAACTGGTAGTTTGCTTTAGAAATGGATTACTCTCGTGGTTAGGGGCTTCCTTTTAATTTCCAGGCTAAAAATATTCAAGGATGGATTCATTTACACTTGTGCCCACATTATCCTTTAGTTAAAAGTAACTATTTTCTTGGTGGTTTACACCTTTATTTATGGAAAGAAATTGTATCTTTTGTCATTGTAACTGAATGTATAAGTTTTTAGAATTAATAATGTTTGTTTTGTTTGAGTCCAGTTATGTAATATCTGGGAGAAATGCATCTGTTTAATTAGCTAGAGTATTAATGGGTATTCCATAAATGCTTTGGTAGATGGACAGTTGCATCTTTGAGTGCAATTGAATTATCCCCTAAATGTAAATAATAGTAATTTCTTTATGTTGTCAAGGGAGAGGTCTTGTGGTTAGAGGTAAAGCAGTACCAGTCATACAGCTGATGTTAGTAGGGCTTTGGATACTGCCACTATGATACTCCCATAAGCAAATTGGGAAGAAATCTAGATGAAACCTTAAAGTGGACGTTTGCTGTGTCTGAAAAGTGTACTGGGAGAGTCATTCACTGGAAGACTAGAAGGACTTGCTAGATGATCTTTTCCACAAGGATCCCTTTAGGGTTTTTATTTTTCAGTTTGGTGCTTGTACGATGAAATTTGAAACGTGCTTGTGAAATGTACCAAGCTGGGAGTGGTACAGACACTATGAACGGCAAGATCGGAATGCAAAATAATCTTGACAAGTTGAGAAACTGAAATGTTAAATTGGCTGTGATTCAAACAGCAAAGGCAAAATATTACCAAAGACTGGGAATAATACACGAATACAAAATGGGAAACAACTAACGAGCTACTGTTCTGCAGAAAGGAATTAGGCTAAGGGTAAGCAAACTACACATGGGTAAACGAATCGGACTTCCAAAATACTGTGGCATAAAAGCAAACTTCATATTCACATGTGAAACATAAAGTAATTCTTCCATTCTCACTGCTGGTGAGAGATCAGTTGGAGATCTGCACTCAGGGAGGATGTGAAATAACAGGAGAGAGTTCGGAGGAAAACAGCAAGAACGATCAGAGAATCCAGAAAGCATTATCTATGAGAAAGGGGTGAACACTGATTTGCTTGAAAATTATTCTTATTCTAGAAGAAGAAACATAGGAGAAAGTGCAATAAAAATTTTCAGGTATGTAAAAGGCTGTCAAAAAATAGGAATTGTACTATTCTTCCTGACCACTATGGGTAGGACAAAGAGTTGGGGTAAAAAGTGCAGCAAAATAGACTCAGAGTGTATTTTGTAATACTAAGGGTATGTAAGAATTCTGGAATAAGTTTCCTAGGGAGGTTGTGTAATACTCACCATCTGAGAGCTGTAAGGAGACTTAACACGTGTCACAAAAATTTTTGGTAATGTTGGTCCTGTTCTTGAACAAAAATGTGATCTCTTGAGGGCCCTCTGAAGCTCCCCACCTGAGGGCTGCCTGGTTTCCATGGCTTATGGCTCCTGAACTAGTTTGGTTTCCCTCCCTTTGATAGATTTATTTTACCCAATAGTAAGTTTTCTTCTCCTTCCATCCCTCCAGCCCAAAATTAGACACGATATTGTGAAACCTTACCAAAAGTATGAGCGTATGCTTCTATGAAACGTGCATTGCTAACTTATTTACCAAAGGGGCCTTCTTCAAAGAATTTCTTTTTTTTCCATCTCAGATAGCAATATATGTGACATACCCTTAGGTGAAATACCCCTTCCTTTCTAGGAATCCCCTTCCCCATCCCCCCTCCCATAAAATCTGTTCCTCTTTATGCCAGCTTTCAAATCCCTCATTCCTTCAGCCTGTACAATCCACTCACCACTGTTTTTCAATCTGCAAATGGACTATCTCCCTGATACCTCAGTGACCCATTGCATTGGGGTTGTTTTCTGACATGTTTCGGTTTGATGCACTGAAGTCATCCTGTGGTCCCTGGCTATCACCCATAAGCTGTGGGTTGACCATATATAGGTCCTATGCTAGTTACCGGGCTATTGTATTCCAGTTCTCCCGCCTATTGACAACTTCTGGCTGTGGGCAGTGTCTGTCTTCACTTCCTGCAGAGTAACACCCAGTCTTACTGGAAGTAATTCTGACCTTTTCTGATTTTCAGCTAATTTTACAAACTCTGGAGTCAGTTACAACAAAAGAGCCAAATGAGGAGGTGGGCCACCCCTGCCTTATAGTCCATGAATGCTCCACAACCCACAGCTGAGAAACACTGCCTTAGATAAAACTGCACATGCCTTTGAGGTTCTTTTCATGATCTTAACATGGCTCTTCAGATACCTTGTTTGGTAACAGACGTTACCCAGTCAGCTTGGTACCAATTAATTAGATAATGGACTTTGATATGTTTTCATGTTCTTATCCTTTGTAAAAGATATAATCAGACTGGACTTCTTTTCTTCTTATTGTGGTAACTTTCTTATGATTTCATTGTCTAGATTGGAGACATAAAAACTGCAGAAAAATACTTTCAAGATGTTGAGAAAGTGACTCACAAATTGGATGGACTACAGAGCCAAATTATGGTTTTAATGAACAGGTAGATAATTTAATAGCTAAATGAAACTTTAAAATACAGTTTTGCAAAGTATGCATTGTGAGCATTAAACTACCCTTGAGACAATACCATTCTCTTTCTCTCTTTTATGTAACTACATCTGTCATAAGAGAAACTGAATGGCATATAGACCCAGGAGATCTGTATTACTCGGTACAGTCATATTATCCTGGATTGAAATTGTGATCCTTCAGTTGATTTTACAAAGCTTTTTCTCATTCTTCCAGGCGTTGCATATTTTCACTCTGCTTTTTCAATATACATTTGCATAAATAACTCTTAGGAGAGGAGAAGCTATTTTGGGCCCTTATCCTACAATCAGATCTGCTAGTAAAGTTACTGCCTGGTAGTTTCAAAGAATGCTGGAATACATTGTAGTAAATCGAGCTGCATGATGGGGGGCTCAGCTGGAATGGTTAGCACATTGGCTTAATGTATTTAGAAAATACTATTCAAAAGTGCTCTGAAAATTATATAGCATGGCTAATTTCATGAAGGGAAATAATTTCAGGAAGAGAGTATCTGCATTTAAATTAATAAAAACACAATGAAGACTGTTGCTTTAGTAGGCAGAATATATAATAGCCAAATGATCCAAGTTGTCATTCCATTTGTCCGTAAATCAGTGTCTCCTTGCTGGTTGTAATTACACCATGAAGAGCAAATGGCAGAAACTCTCACATCTATAATAGGAAAAATAAAAAATGGTGTCCTTTCTTTTTAAAATATATTATCACCTTGGGTTTTTGAGGAGAACTCATTCATATGTCACTTACTTTCTAGAGCATTTCTCCACCTTGGCCAGAATAATTTTGCAGAAGCTCATCGATTTTTCACAGAAATTTTAAGGATCGACTCGTCAAATGCTGTGGTAAATCTCCAAATTGCTACATTTATAATGCACACCTAAATTATTCTCGTAATGCCTCATGCGTGGATTTAATTAGTACCCAGAGTATGCTCAGAGCTTTATAGAAAAATTGGATGTGGCATGTGTGCCAAAGGGTTTTTAGCATACATAAGGATAAGATACAAAATGGGATGGGAAATGAAGAACCAGTCTTCAGACTGGTTCAGGAGGGGCATGAATACTTAGGCATGCATGTAGACTTTCCAAAACATTATGTTTTACGGGATCTTTGCAAAAGCACTTTTTTTTTGCTTTCACTGTTTTTAGCGTAGACATGCATGTCAGAAAAAGAAATGGCAGCTGCCAACATATATAAGATTAACTTGATTTCACACAACATTGAAGGGATATTGTAATTTTAAACATGACATTTTTAACACGTTGCATATCACAGCCTTGGATTTCCATCACAAGAGGAGATCAAAGAAGAGCTGTTTGTTTACTTTTGGGTTTTGTACATTTGGCAGCTTTCAGTGCACGGTCATAGAAGAGTGTTCCTAAGAACTGAGACAGCTTACCCCCAGCAGCCTGATCCAAGGCCATTTAAAGACTGAGGGGACTGAGTTTAAGCAGCACATGAATTGCATCATTTTGCAGGCTGTAAAATAGTATGTATTATATATCACACGAGATCAGTAAGGTTTTCTGAAGGGAGAGAAAAACAATTGTTTTAAAAAGTCTATGTTCTTCCTTTATCTGCAGTTTTCAGAAAGTGTGAAACTTTCTGCTGCTAAACATGTTACATGACTTTGTACTGTTGGAATCTTTCAGTAACTCATGAAACCTGTTTTGTGTGGAAAAGAAAATGGAACCTGATCATTTATGATGTATTTAGGCTGCCCTATCTGCTGAACGTACTTGAAGTCAGCTGTAGATGCCTTTGTGATAAGATAATTTCTTCCTCTTGCTTATGTGGATCTCCTATATGTAAGCCAGAGAGAAGAACACTTCTGAAGGTATAGTGAAGTCATTAAAAAAAACCCTATGAAAATGACAGCATGCAGAGGCTCATGTAGTTTCTGAGATCTGTTTCAGTTGACTTTCAAAATTAACTGACTAATGTCCTATACCATTTGTATTTCGGTTTAGGCTCTATCTTTTAGAGTATCAGCTCTTAGAAGTCAGCAAGTCCTACTGGCACGGGATAAATCTTGAGAATAACAAGAAGAAAAGGATTGGATTGATGATGGATAATGTATTTTAGTTACGTTCATGCACACACACACACACACACACACACAAAAAATAGTAATTCTTAGCACATAGTAAAGCTGTTGTAACCCCAGATGCTAGACACTTTTTCCTTCTCTCTCATTACTTGTAAATACATACATACATATATATACACACACAACGCGCTTGCTTACTTATTTACAATATGTTTTTCTCTAGGCTAATAACAATGCTGCTGTTTGTCTTCTTTATCTGGGAAAACTGAAGGATAAATAGTAATTCTTAGCACATAGTAAAGCTGTTGTAACCCCAGATGCTAGACACTTTTTCCTTCTCTCTCATTACTTGTAAATACATACATACATATATATACACACACAACGCGCTTGCTTACTTATTTACAATATGTTTTTCTCTAGGCTAATAACAATGCTGCTGTTTGTCTTCTTTATCTGGGAAAACTGAAGGATTCCCTC
>NW_009222804.1:0-14644 GCF_000690835.1 Fulmarus glacialis | reverse complement strand
GACCCTAAACACTACCTACATGAGAGTGTTCTCTTCAACTTGACAACTATGTATGAACTGGAGTCATCTCGCAGTATGCAGAAGAAGCAGGCACTTTTAGAGGCTGTAGCTATCAAAGAGGGTGATAGCTTTAATACTCAGTGTCTCAAGTTAGGATAGATAATTTCCAACTAATCTTTTCCAGCAAGGCTGATTTTTTTAAATTGTATATACTCTTGCTAATGTGTAAATGTGAAATAAAATCTATTCAATTATGAATATTCAGTGGCAAAACCTGTGGTCTCTAACAATCCTATCATTGTGAAGACTTTGTGCTGACCTAGAGCCAGCTTCATCCCTACAAGTCTGTTACTGTTTAGTTATTCTTCATTACGGTGTACTATATAGACAGACAGTCAATTACTCAGATTCTTTTTATAAGAAAAAGAGAATTTGACCTTATATTGTCTTGGTGATTGTTACAGTTTTTCAGTAATTAGTGAGCAAATCACATGAGCTAATTTCATCAGCTAAGAGTTACTGACAGAGTAGCAGTATGTGTATTATAGAAATGAAATTCTGAATGCACTTCTCTTCACTTGCTTCTACTGTGTGTCTCATTTTGCCCCCATCAAACTATTGAGTATTGCACCTTTGTATGTCCACTGCTCTTAAAGGAGGTCACTTGATAACCACCACACAGAATCACAGCATCGCTGAGGTTGGAAGGGACCGCTGGAGGTCATCTGGTCCAACACCCCAATCAGGCCAGGCCACCTAAAGCAGGTTGCCCAGGAGCATGTCCAGACGGTATGTGACGGAGTCATACAATCCCCCACAGTATGAATTTCCCACAGTATGAGGAACTATATCATCTGAATGATACTAAATGGTCTCCCTATACCTTCTTGGTTTTGTGATACCATTAAAGCATTTGGATTCTGGAAAGCTATGCATGGGAGGATCTCTCTATTCCCAAACTAATGCTTGCTTCAATACTTTTTTCCTCTCTCCCACTCTCTGGCCAACATCTCTACTTGGATGTCACCAGCAAGTGCCACAAGGTTGTTCTAGGAACCGCTTAACTTGGGCATGTGTATTTCAGTGCTTATGATGTTACAGCTTACTCATGCCTACCCTAGAGCCTGTAGATTCCTCTCAGTGTAGTCAGGCATCGCTGCTCCACTCTGACATTCTGCTGGGTAGAAAAAGCAGCACTGCCAGTTAGGCAGCGCGGAAACACAACCCATTTCAGCTCAGTTCCTCTCCTTTCCCGTTACAGGTAAAAACACTGCAGAAAGTATTTCCCAGGGAAAAGGATGGAGAGACTGAGGCAGAGGTATCCAAGGGCTAGGCCACACAGAGTGGAAGCAAATGGGGTGATGCAGAGCAGGGCACAAAGCAGTTATTGATGCCACAGTATCAGCATACAGTGATTTTGGCATCCCTTGGAACACGGGTTTTTGGAATCGCAGTACCACTGTGGTATTGGTGTATTTCACGTCTCTGCCCACATTTCTCCCTACATCTGTCTTGTAAAGATTCAGTCCAGATACTCCCATTCCTTGTACATGAATACAATATATACATCTGTTTATTGTTTCTTTTTTTATTTGTTTTGAGATTTAATGTTTAGCAATTGGAATAGCTTCTTGTCATGAATCACTGCCATGGGACAATTCTGTAACTGTATTGGTTACATTTTTTTATACCACATCCATCATTTAATTCTCACTGTCTTTAAGTACCCCCACTTGTATTTTTAAGTAATAACTCATTTTTATGCTTGTCCAACTGGAGATAACTGTACAGGGGTCAAACAGTTGTCCTCAAAAATCAGGTTGTTTGAAAACTGCTGCAAGGTAGACATGCAAAAAAAAATGAGGATGCCTAAAAATCACCAGTCACCTCAAAAGATGTAACTCTACAGCTTTTCTCATACAGAGAGAGCATTTGTTCTATTTTTACAGAATATATGTTTTACAGGTCATACTTGTACACTGAAACAATGGCTAGTTATATACCAATCAACTGAAAAAAATTAAATCAGTTGGTATTTGTTTCTGGCTTGGCCTCTAGGTTCCACAGCTGGATCTGTGGAGCACCTGGGTAGACTTGTCCTAAGGTACCACTACTAACCTCAAAAATGAAAGATTCAGCACCACCTGTTTCAGTTGGGTTTGAACACCATTTACATATCTTTAGTGACTATTAAAATACAGTGAAATAAAAGTAGTTACTTTTGCATTACTCTTTGTGAGGTTTTACATTTGTTCTAAATATTGCTATGATTTTAGACAAGGTTTAACAGTAATTGGACAAATTCTCAGTTTACGTCATCATAACTGAGTTGAAATCTGTGTAGTTTTCAGTTTGTCACAACTATTAATTGATCCAGTATGTTACTCACTCTACTCAGTATAAGTAATTTTAGTAGTATGTTTTCTCCAGCATAGGTCACTTTTCTTGGGCATGGGGTTTCTTAGGAGATAGAAAGAAATCCTGGTATGTAACCACCATTGTTCTCAAAGACTTTGAGAGCACTGAACAATTTACCAGGACATGTAGTGACAGGACGAGGGATAACAGTTTTAAACTGAAAGATTTAGATTGGACATAAGGAAGAAATTATTTACAGTGAGGGTGGTGAGACACTGGAACGGGTTGCCCAGAAAAGCTGTGGATGCCCCATCATTGGAAGTGTTCAAGGTCAGGTTGGATGGGGCTTTGAGCAACCTGATCTAGCGGAAGATGTCCCTGCTCATAGCAGGGGGGTTGGAGTAGATGCTCTTCAAAGGTCCCTTCCAACCCAAACCATTCTGTGATTCTGTAATTCCAGTTAAAAAAATTATACAATGATATGTAAATTAATATCTCATAATAGGGATTCCCATGCATTTAGCTGAAGGTCAGGTGTCACGTTATATTGTTATACTATAGTCTATGCTGTCAGGAAGGTTGATTTGTCTTTTCCAATCCTAAGTGAAAGTAGCGTGATCCACCATCATCTAGCATGCTGAAGCCACTTGCCTCTTTCCAATCTTTACAGTAAAATGCTTCCTTTCTTGATTCAGTAGTGCCTTATACTCACTGCACATGTAAAAGACAGCCTGTGTTCTGATCGGCAGAGAATAAAAATTTATGGTCCCAGTCAGAGTCAAATAACCATTAAAAAAGAAATACACTGAAAACATAATCCCCTGTTCTCCAAGTTTCTCTAATTTCTAATTCATATGTGTTACTACACAGGTCTCACTGCAGTGTGTTTGCTGTGTTCTTATTAGTAGAAGCTTTTACTCAGATAAAAATGCCAGTAGAGGAGACTTGGACTGGGTGACCTCTAAGCTCAGTGAGCCATTAAACAAGTGACATCCTGGAAGACTTGCAGAATAATTAAAATTTAAATGCAAAGGCATATTATCACTGCTGGATGTATGCAAATTGTTAACTGTTTATAAAAGGCAAGAAAGACTGTCAATGTCACTTTACGGTTTGGATTTAACATATATACGAGTTAAGTATTTGAATTTCCTATATTCAGCCAGTTACACATCTGAATGCTGTATATGGTGTTAAAGCATTAAAGCTAAGGACAAAATTTGTCCTCAAAACATTAATTACACCAGGCAATCCTGTTAAATTCAATGAATTCAGCTGAATTTAATGAGGGTTCCTGGTGTAAATGAGGGCAGAGCTCAGTTCTAAAACACAGCATGCACGTGTCATCTGGCTAAGTGAGAAAAGCTGTGGAAAGTATAGCCTGAATGAGCTGATGGTTGTATTCGTCTTAAAACTTAATGTGCCTTAACAGAAGTTTTGCATTTAAATTTCCTCTTATTAAAAGAGGAGCAAAGAAGCTTCACTTCAGACATTCAGATAGTTGCATTATGCACAGAGACCCTGATCCTCAAAAGGACTTAGGCATCTATCTGCCATTCTAGTACCTAACTGCAGTTCAGGTGATAATGGCATCCCCTAACCAGCTGCTCATTTACATTTTCCTGGTGCCTCATTTTTTGGACTGGACCCATTAAATGTTCCCCAGAAGGATGTGCAGACATCCCTGAAACTCCACAGTGGACTTCAGCCAGCGTACTGGAAAGGATGATTGTTCCTCCAACCTACCCCATCTTTCATGTCAGCAAGAGCACTCGTGCAGCCGTGCACAAGCTGGATGAGCTCACTGACCCAGTGGAAAAACTCACCAAGCCAGCAAACACCCTCTTCAGGTTCATCTTCATCCTGAGGCTTTCAACACAAGGATATGCTGGGAATAACCACCCCACCTGGGTAGGCTGCCAGGTTTTCTGCACTACAGTGGTCTAAGAAGTGGTAGAGAGTCAATCCTTTTCTGAAGCCTTTGCTGCAGGTGTCTCGCAAATCAAATTGGAGAGAGGAATAAGCGGGGTATAGTCTGCATGCATAGCTAAGTTATGTCTGTCTGATTTGTGTATCAGCTGATGCACTTAATCAACTGCATGCATTGTAGCCATCCAAAAGAAGATTGCAAGATGTATGGTACGCCCATCTCCAGTCGTATTTAGCTGTAGTGAGAAACATACATTCCCTCTCCGCTCCAACTTGCAATCAAGAAATGTGTGAAAACAGGACTGAAGCATCAAATATAGAATTAAATTTATTCCAAATAGATAGAACCACAGCAGCCAGAGTCAGCCTCTCTGAGGCTGTCCTGAGCAAAGGCCAGGGAAACTGAAGATGTTAGAACAAGGTGGATTTTATCCACTAGCTCATACCTATCATACAAGCTCAAAGGAAGATGCCTTCCACCGTGCTTTCTACCCACTTAATAAAACATTGGCGGGAAAAACATATTTTACCAGTGCGGTACTTTACATTGTCAGAACCCGCACAGAGTTTTTAGCAGCTCAGTAGCGCTGAATGCAAACAAGTTCCAGCACTAACTTGCAGGCAACGATAGTGGAAAGCTGCTTTCTGCTTAGTTCTTCTAGTCAGCTTGGGAATGACAAATTTAGAGATTCTCATTTTCAAGGGGTGTGTGAGATGGTCACAGTCCTGGTGTTATGGAGGAACAGAAAGGTGCGGATGGGGAGGAGGACCCAGGTGCCACTTTATCCAAGCTGTTCTAGATCAACACCTGATCCTGTCTTAGCTTTGTGCAGTCATTTGCAGATGTTTATTATGTATGAAGTAATTAAAATGAATCCATCTGAAAGCCAGCAACAAGGGCTTGTAATTTGCCCACAAAGAGAGAAAAAATGGGATATTACTTGCTTAAGGCAGGGAAGGAAGGAGGGAGAAGGTTCCTCTCTGGCTTTGAAAAATTGTCAAAACTGTCAGTGCTAAACTGAAAATACTGAATAAAAAGCTGCAGAATAGAATTATTAGAGCTGTTTATAAAAAATAACCCACTATTTGCAGTGCAGGGTGTGAGCAAGTATTTCAGTTGCTGGCACACACTCCAGTGTCAGGCAGCAGGACTGAGCCCCAGCCCAGCCCGGGGCTACGGTAGCAGCCCGTGCATAACCCAGCCACCGCTTTGTGTCCCCTTGCTACAGCACCACCAAGAACAGCTTCCCTCTTTCACACCAACAGCGGGTCAGCTTTAAGTTGCCTGAATCATTTGGAAAAAAAAATAAGCCTGAGGGTGGACCCAAATCAAATTCTCCAGGCTCAAATGCCTGCGATCACAGGGGAAACCACAGCCTAGAGCTCAGCTCGGCTGCTCAGGGCCGTGTCCGCAGACAAAGGCAATCCCGGAGCACCACAGAGGCACAGAGCATACCCAGCCCAATTTTCTGCCAGCTGATGTGGCTCATTGACAGGCACAACAGTTATTAATCAGTACCCTGAGAAGCAGCATAGAAGGCAATGAAAGGGAGGAGCACTCTTCAAAATTAGCACAGGTATGCCAGAGAGAACTGGGGGAAGCCAGCACTGAAAGAGATCCACAGCCCTTTCACTGCTGAATCTTTCCCCAAGCGTTTTGGTTTTCAAAATTTTGCTTCTTGCCTTATCTGGGTATTTATACAATTAATAAAAAATGAGAGCTAGTGACTCGGTTGCGTAAAAAATAGGTTTTTCAAATTGCAGGTATAGCAGAGTACATTACTGCAAACACACTTTTGGGACTCAAACTATAAAGTCACGATGAGTGCAGCAAATCAGATCAAATCTGGATCTCTGAGCCAGGAATATTTAAATTGTAACACTAATTCATCCCCCAAGGAGTTGATATGCTTATTTGGCTTCAGGAAACAGAAGACAACTGGCAGTGACCCTATTTTGGGGAGAGGGAAGGGAACCTGAGAATTTCTATTGTTTTCACAGGGAAGACACCCAAACAGATGAGGTAATTTTCGAGCACAGCACAGGTCAGGTCCACAGCCTGTGCCTGGCCAATATCTAAATCCAAGATTTGGCTACTAAGGATATTCTTCAAAGCAGTGCTCAGCTGCCACCTCAGTCTTTATGTGCAGTGGCATCTGCCGGCTGATATTAAATGATTGCCTTTGTCAGGAAACCGTCCCTTCTCCTAAGTTCCTAGTTCAAGCTAAATCCTGGAGTCAGAAACCAGGCAGGAGAGTGCCTCTTCTGCCAGTAGGACCTGATGCTCTGAGTGCACAAAGATTTCGTACCTGTCAAGTTCAGCAACCAGGACAGGCAGCTACCATCTCCTGCAGCTGCTGGGAAGCAGCACAGCCCCTGCTCTTGGCAGCCCAGGGCGAGACACCCCTCACCGTCAGCATTTCCCTTCACCCGTTTGTAGGCACCCCTAAGTGCCTGGTGTGGATGTTACTAGTTAACTACTAACTGGATGTGAAATGTCTTTGCATTAAGATATCCAGCCAAGGACATTTGCCCCAGGACACATAACAAGGGAGGGCAGCATCACAGACTTTGCAGCCATCTGGTTGCCCACCTGATTTATTAAAAAGCCCTCTGACCATCCACAGCTTTCTTATAGTTTACTTGCAGAAAACAAGGCCACTGCTCTCTCAAGCTGGTCATGAGAAACTGAGATACACACCACTTGGGAAAAATTTGGATTAAAGTAGAAAATAATACGTAGGTATCAAAAAAAAAAAAAGCTATCTTCAGACCCCTCAATTCAGTACCATTTCTCCTACCATTTTTTTTAAACTCTAATCTTGGAGGAGCTGAAATATTCCCCTTGCCTGAGTTAATGCTGCCAAGGCGATGTTACTGGAACCACTTACATAAATTTTCATACTACATCAATGCACTGAGATTTTCCACTAGCTGCAGTAAAACAGACTCATGTTTTTGGACTAAAATAAATTTGACTTTGCACTTTTAGATGGGGGGGAGGGAAGAAGAAAAAAAACAAACACAAAAAATCACCATGAAAATAAACTGCGTTTTTCATCTGAAGGAACAGTATGTTCTCCCTCTCTCCTTTCCACTCTCTGGAGTGTTTTCTGTTAATATTAACATTTTTTCTGCCCAGCTGTTTCCTCCCAGTGTAATCTCCTATGCAATCTCTTCACAGGTGTAGAATCTTTATACCAGCCCCAAATTGCTTTTTTCCTGGCTGACAAAAAACACTTTTGGAGAGCAAAGCTTTCATCCTTTCAAAGACACCTATAGCACTAAAGGGCATGGACTCAAAAGCATTGACAGTAAGACCCCCACAGCCCCCGCCACCTCTCAGCAGCAGAATGCATTGTGCTATGAAAATGATGAATGATTGTCAGCGGTGTGATCGTGTGTTATTCTCGACAGCCAGGAGATGGGAGCTGTACCGCGTGTATATATTCCTCCAGAGAGGCAACAAAACAAGGTGGTTCAGTCCTGCTTCCCAGGTCACACCCTACATCAGTGAGCTGTTGAAAGCCATCGCTGCAGGCAGCCGCTTTACTGTCCATCCCTCATCACTGCCTCCGAACTGTAAATTTCTCCTGAGGAGGGTGTGTTACCTGCTCTCTCTTCCCAGTCGCTCCCCCAGTCTCTTATGGGATGGCTGTGCTGTAAATGGGGTTCCTGAAAGCCCACACCGCTGCCTCCGCTGCTCCTTTTGCACAGAGAGAGATCAAAATGGCGAGCCCAATAGGAGGAATGAACAGTCTCATGTTCACTTCTGTTAAAAAAAGAAGAAAAAAAAACAGAAGGAGGATGAATTAGATTGGATACCAGGGACTGATACCTGAGGAGAAAGCAGTCATTTTACTTTACATTTGGAAACACAATTTTCTGTGGCATAGAAGTCAAAGAAATAAGACTTGCCACAGGCAGTAACTGTCATTTATTCCTGCAGCTGTACTTTAAAAAAATCCCCAAAGTTTATACTGGGACCAGGATGCCCTAGTGTGCTGTACAAGAGGACACTCTAGTGCTGCTTCCAGGCAAGTGACACACAAATCCCTGAACCGGTGAGGCACATGACATGGCACAGCACAGCATCCATGCAAGCCTCCCCGATGGTGCGTGTCTAACTGTAGTTAAACTTTGCATTTGCTAGTAGCACTGATTTTTCAACCACTGCACAAAAGCCAGTACAGGCTGAATGGAGTGCTGCATGGGCTTGCATTTTGCAAGCATAGGTTGTGCCTGCGCCCCCTCCCACAAACTGAGCCTCCACTGGCATCTCATCCAGCTTGCAACCCAAGACCCTAAGGCAGGAAATACATGCCTTTTTTACTCACCTTTTCCAACTTTTAAGATAAAAGCTAGTGCAGTTTCACTGCAAAATTGCAACTTTGTTTTCAGAAGCACTTTTAAAGAAATAAAGCACCTAGAAATGGGTAAAAGTAATGCTGCTACAAAACGAGGAAAAC
Organism: Fulmarus glacialis; assembly: GCF_000690835.1. Classification (NCBI taxonomy): domain Eukaryota; kingdom Metazoa; phylum Chordata; class Aves; order Procellariiformes; family Procellariidae; genus Fulmarus; species Fulmarus glacialis. The sequence goes on along the minus strand of NW_009222804.1, from coordinate 5,888 downwards.
ATTATTGCCTCCAGAAGAAGGGCTGTGTTGCATACCCATAAGGAAGAACAGTGGGAAAGATCAATTACCTACCGTCTGCTATCTTAGGAAAACTCGCGTAAGCCCAAGTTTCGTCTTCTTTCTACAGTTGTGTTTATTCAGGAAACTGCAAGACGGGAGTTTGCATTGTATCTAGCTGAAATCAGCACACAAGCTGCAATCAATGCAGAGCCCATGCTCTCCTCCTCATCCATGAAGAGTTGGAGAAAGCAGTACATCTGCCTAGCTGATATAATTAGTCATTGTAAAGAGCAAATTCATACCAAAATGCTTCGATGCCCATTGCTGAGGAGCTGCATGTCCCGCATAACCGCAAGGCATTTAGTAAAAACTGGATCAGCATGTCTAAGTCTACTCTTCTCCATCTCACAGCTAAAGAAACTGAGGCACACAGTTAATGATTTGTCCTGTGTTACAGACTGAACAGGAATAAAAGCTGATCAACAATTACAGTAACACTGTTGTGCAATGTGTCCTTAATGTCAGCACAAGAAACAAACAAACCAACGCCCAAACATACCCAAGTCAAAGTAATTTTATTAATAACTCATAAGAGCAAATTGCTACATTTTACTGAGAGAAAACCACAGCTTTATGTACCAGGGCAGAACCTGGGAAGCTGCATACTAAAATGCCGATTATGCAAATTTATCTTATGAACATTTTTAGACAAGAATGAAGCAGGGTTTATTTTCTTTAATTAAAACCAGAATCCTACATAGTTCATTAGCATGGATTCAGAGCAGAATGAATATTAATGTAGCCCACCTCTCCCAATTCCACCTGCCAGAAACATCAAGGAAACAAAGGTTAGAAAATGGATTCCTGAGCAACTGTAAATGCAACAAGCTAATGTCACTGCAAGGCTGCTGGCATCTTTGAAAGGTCACGGAGATGAGGAAAACCTTTTTGATCGGAAAAAGGTAAATGATACTGCCACCTTCAAAAAGGTGAGAAAGAGGATCTGGAGAACTACAGGCTGGTCAGCCTCACTTCTGTCCCCAGGAAAATTACAGAATAAGCCATTACGGAAGCCGTTCCGGGCACATGAAATACCAGGTGACGGGGAACAACCAGTCAACGCCAATTTACCAGGGGCACATTCTGCCTGACCATCCTGACTGCCAACTAGGAGGCAACGACTGGCTCTGTGGCAGAGGGGAAACAGCGGATGTCACTCACCTTGACCAGAGCAAGGCTTTCAACAGCGTGTCCCACAGTAGCCAGACTGAGAACATGAACTACAAGGTGGGTGAAAAAATTCTGGACCATTGGGCTCAAAACAATGAGTGGTTCAAGTCTAACTGTCAGGTGGTTACACAGGACATTGCTCAGTAGTCAAACTAGGGCAAAATGTGTTGAACAACTTCCTTAACAACTTGGGGTGCAGAAAGCCCAGCTAAGGACACTGCTTTGTCTAGCCTGGAGAAGAGGAGGCTGAGAGGAGACCTAAGTACAGTTTCCCACTATAGAAGGGACTGTGGAGAAGACAGAGTGATACTCTTCTCAGGCACTCAGTGAAAGGGCAAGAGACAACAATCGCAAGCTGCGACCAGGGATTTGGCCATGAAGAATAAATGCTTGCCCACAAGAGCAGCTAAGTGCTGGAACGGGCACCCAGACAGGCTGTGGAAGGAACCTCCATCACAGGTGGTTTCCAAACCTCAAGGTCTTGAGGAACTTGGTCTAGCTTTGAAGTTGACCTGGTACTTTGTAGGGGGTTGGACTAGATGACCTCCAAATGACCTTTCAACCTAAATTTTTCTATGATTCTGTGATTCTAAGTGTATATGTAAATAGAAGAACTCTGATCAGTGAAAAGCTACCAGTCACATTTATTCTGACAGGGCTTCAGACTGTTCCACCTGTCAGGTCTCAGACACCATTACTGTGCTTCTTCAGCCAAAAACTTCATATACTGTTTCCGAGCAGGAAAATCATCAGCTGGCCTGTTGTATGCTGTCCAGACGGGTTCTCCAACGAATAGCCTCATTGCCTTCACGTAATTCTGTTAAAGAACAGGAAGTCACAGTAATTTAAAAGCTCCTTTCCACGGGATCTTAATTCTGAAGTTAATGGTTTCATTTGCACTTCTGGAGCAATTTTTGAAACCATTTCAAGATGGACCGAAAGCTTCACATGCTCCAGAAAATTGTACCACTATGCTGCTGTTCCTGCTCCCAGCTACTGCAGTGGGAGATTTTGCACCTATGCAGTGACATATTATGTCACAACCAGCGCCTCTAGGTCGGGGCAGAGACAGTGCTTCTCCCTGTTTCAAAGAAACCAAAAAAATCCTGTCTTATGCAAATCATTTTGCGCTGGATCCACAATACTGAGCAATGCAGCATCTAAATCCTACTTGCTTAGTTAAACAGCAGCCATCAGAATACCCAAGATGGCTACACAATGACTGAGGAATACCAGAGGCTTCAAAGTGACAGCCATAAAAGCTGAATGGGGAGTGCATAAACCAGCCAAAAAATAATGCTATGCCAAGTGAAAAGTCCCCAGATTCCAAAAGGAAAAGGAACAGCCCCTGCCACCAGCTAACCGGAAGTATGCCAGGTGCGAGGTACAGCTGTGGCAGCAGAAAACGGGATTTTACATCCTGCAGAAGTGCTCCAACCACTGAGTTATAGGGAACTCTCCTCTCCTCTTCTGTCCACTACACTACAGGTTTAGACCCTACCTATTTTGTAAACACTGCTAAGTGCTTATCTTGCACCCAGCTGCTCAGCAACATCAAGAATAAAGTTAGGTACCTAAAGAACTTAGCTGCAAAATGCAAGGTTCTAGAAGTACCTAAAGAATTTACTTTGAAGTTGGCACTTCTGGACTAAAGCTCCTGAAGTGGACAAACATTTAAGACTTCTTGCAGATTCAACCCATAACCCCTGACATTTTGTCTGTGTAAAGAAAAAGCCTTAAACTAGCAATTGTAGCTGATTCACTGTGGGTCTCAAAATGCAGACATGCAAAGTCAGGTTTTTCACCAAAGCAGCATATCCCTTATATATATATGATAACTGCTATCTGGACAGCTGATTCAAAACTATACCATTCTCATGACTACGCCAGAGATGGGATTTTGCCACACCAGAGACAGCACACATTTTCCAAGGGTAATGCTGAGATTACAAACATATTTATAAAAGCCCACAAAGAAAGGTACACAGATAGGACTACATGTGCCAGTCTCACAATCCCATTGCCAAAAATACGCTCCAAAAGCGGGTCACCTCCTGTGAACCCAGCATCCAGTCTAGCACACGCTAGCTGCAAGTAGTGGCTCTGGACTCTTAAATCCTTCTTGCCCTGAAGGTGAATTTAGCACTCCTGAAAAACACCACTGCTGGACACAGATATGCTCTGTCTATCCCCACAAAGATACACAACAAGGCAACACAGAAGGATCCATCTACACCATCTCCACCTCAACCGACAGCAGGGGCAATTGTGGGAGGGACAGCCGCAGGGCTTGGCTCTCACACTGCTGTCACATAAGATATGCTACGGATATCACATGGCAATGACTTGCAGTTACAGCTCACGGAAGGAAACTGGATTTGTGACCTGGAGATGAAAGGTTCAGATGCTGTGAATTATTTAGTATTTTTCATATTCCTACTTCATATTTAATATGCTTTGCTAATGAACTGCAAGTCTCAGGGCATGTAGTTACTAATGTGATATATACTTGCATGGATTTGTCATCAAAATTTATGGTAATCTATAACAACATACGTTCTCATCCAGTGTAAATCGGTGATATATGCCGGCAGGGAGGGTTATCATGTCTCCTTTTTGCATGGAAATCCGGATCCATTTGTCATCCTTGTCTCGAACATCAAAATAGCCAGATCCATCTAAGATGTAGCGAATTTCATCGTCTAGGTGTAAATGTTCTTCATAAAATGTTTTTATCTAGGAATAGCAAGTATCTCTTAAAACTACTGAACACACAAAAACTGCAAAGAAAACTCGTAGAAACATGTGGCAGAGCAGACAAAGGCTTTCAAAGCGTAACTGCACAGTGATTTAACCAGATGAGACCAACATGGTTAAAATGGCCAATCCAGCCAGCCAGACCCTGTCTCAGGACACATTTAAGTAGGCTGCTAAATTTCCTTTGGAAGACAAGAAACAGCAGCTATAGCTGCACATGACCAGTCTCTGAATAACAGTAATGCCTGCATCCTTTTGACAGAAAGGCGGGTAAAACTTCCCACCACATGATTTGGTCCTTGCGGTTGTTCAGTTTGATCATTTTGTGGCTTTTTTTTCCTGACACGCAAAAAATAAAAACAGAGCTACAGATTATCCCCCTTCTTTTACACTGGTGTTGGGTTGAATTAGCCCCACAGGCTACTACAACTGTATTTGAAAATGCAGTTATTGCCAAACATGGGCAATCTACAGCAATCTGATGTAAACAGCATGTCGCACCTGCCCCCACACAGTGAGTCCCAGCTCCGGGCTCTCTCCTCCCAGGCAGCAGCAGCAACATTCTCGTTTTTTCCAGAATGGTGAATTCTTTGTACATTTCACAGCACAGAACAAAACATGCTTTAAAAGCTCAGAGACCTGAGTGGGTTAGTGCACAGAGAGCAGCGCAATGCCAGGTACTATCACCTGCTCAGGCCTGGATGCTCTTTTGCCACACTAGTGCAGATGTCCCTGAGCCAGTACTGATCCAGCATGGCAAAATGAGCAAAAGTCCATATGCCCTGCCAATAACGGCCCATCTTTGTGTCAGGTAGAGCCTATCCAGGAAACCCGAGTTACTAACTAATTCACCTTCTCATCAACTTAAAACCAGTATAACACAATGGGCTTAAAACAAACTGGTAAATGGCAATTTAATGAAAATATGGAAGTGCCACTGGATTGCTGTCCTCAGGTCAGAGCAACACACCACCACCCGGAGGCCAGGAGAAGAAAGCTCCTCCTGGGAGGCTCATCTAAGAGCCTGGCACCATTCACATTCAGCTGTTATTAAATAGCCAAGGTACCAGCTTCCCAAGGTAAAAAAATATTGTACAGAGAATGTATCCCTCCGATTCCATAAGGTTAACATTCACTTTGAAAAGACGTATTTTGCAAGCAGCCATTAGGGTGTTACAGCCTTCAAAGCCCATGCCCAGCTGGCAACCACCTGCCGTCATCCCAGGGAGGCTCTCTGAAGACAGATCAACATTGGTGGGGTTCTGCTGGTAGGAATCAGTTTCGAAATGACACCATCATGGAAGCTGTCCTTAAAACCTTTCAAGGTAACCTACAGAAGCAAAAGTATTTGCTACTATTTTTAAAACAATATCAAAATTGCTTTTTTAATGTCAAGGATTCAGTATAGGATGTATTTTACACCTGGAAACCTCATCTCTGCGCCCCTGCTCAGGGTGTGCAGGTGTTAGGAAGCCGGCTGCACACTCTAGTGGTAGACTCAGCGTGCAATTCCTCACTGAAAGCAAAGACTCGCATACCTTGTCCTCGTAATTTGGAAGCTTGTCTTTATGTATGGTTACTATATCCATCCAAGAATAATTTTCTGCTCTCCGAATCTCTTTCAGACATGGATCAGTCTCATAGTTATCAGCATCCAACTAAAAAATACGCAGGGGAAAAAAAAAAAAGCATTCAGACACAATTGTTTAAGATGCAATTCAGGACACTAACGTGGAAAAACCCGAGTTGCCAGGAGTGTCAGTGGAGGGGCAGGTCGCTCCGGGGGTAGCTAAGGTAGCTGCCTTACACAAGACGTGCCAGCTTCGGTAGGTTTACCTGCACCCAGCCCACCCCCGCACAGACACCGCCTGGGCCCCTCCTGCTGTCTCCCCCTCTCCCGG
>NW_009222803.1:1718-4931 GCF_000690835.1 Fulmarus glacialis | reverse complement strand
GCAGCTCCCACCCTCCGGCCAGCACTGCCTCCTGCCAGCACGGCCCCGGCTGCCCTGCGCCGCTCCCCACCAGCTTTCCCGGCCCCCAGCGGGTCCCCAGGGCTGGACTGCACCGTACCCAAACTTGGACCAAACTTCCCCCCCTACTTGGCCATTTGCAACCCCCCAAGTGGACACCCATGAACGTGACGAGACTTGACTTAGGGTCCAGATAATGTTTATGAGCAAAGACAAGCGATTACACTCTGGCAGGAGCATAAATACAGGAGCAGAGTCCCTGCGCTAGCCCTGCCGGGTCCTTCCCAGCTCCCTCAGTGTCTTGGTGCCACCCCGGTGGCTCTGCCCCTCCTTGAACACCCGTCCCAGTGCTCGCCAGACTGCCCCAGAACGCGGGGTAGGGCCGTGCCCGGCGTGCCACGGCATTCATGGGCGCTCAGCCCCACACCAGTGCCTGGGGACGGCTGGGGAGGAGGCAGCCCTTGTGCAGCAAGCTCAGTGTACCTGGCTCGAGGGGCTGGGTTTGGGGGGCAGGTGCCCCCACACCAAGGGGAAGACCCTCCTTGGGCTGGGAGGGCACCAGGGTCCCGTGCCAGCGGGATCTCCAGGGGGCTGCGCTTCAGCCACTCCTTTAGGGTCCGCTGCCCAGGAGCCAGCACCACAAGCCCACAAGCACCCCATGGGCACCCCGGTACCCCGAGTCTCTCTGGGGCCGCTCTGTGTCCCCGTGGGGAGGTAGGCAGGACCCTGTCCGCTACCTGGGTGGTGTCACCCACCCTCTGCGGGCACAGCAGCACAGGGGTCCCCCGAGTGCTGCCACATCTCTCCTGGGGACCCTCACCCTTGGCACAGCCGCAGGATGGCAGAGAAAGGAGGGTGCCAGGCAACAGGCAGCAGGACCCAGGGGCTCAGCTCCCCTCCAGCAACCCAGGGTTCCACTAGCCCCACTCCAGGACCCCCACAATGAGGGATGGAGCTGGGGGCTGCAGAGGAAGGGCAGCCCCCCCAGCTGGGAGGCATTGCCTGCAGATGAGAGAAAGTCCTGCTCACCCCTTCCCCTGGCAGCTGTCACCCCGTCTCTAACACCCAGGTTGGACAGTCCCATGGGTGGGTTTCCCCATGCTGCGGGGTCCCACCATGCCCTCTCCCCTGGACTCATGGCCCGGGCTTCCCCGGGGGATGGGCTCCCCGGCACAGCGGGGGCTCCCCCGGCTGGCACCATGCCCTGGGCGATGCCCATCAGTATGTCTGGGGCGTGAGGATGAAGAGTCGGTCTTCCTCCTTGCGGATCCACTTCATGAGCTTGTTGACAGCACTGATGGCGCCAGCCTTGGTCCCCAGTGGACTGTAGCATATGTAGAGCTCGAAGGCGCTGGTGACCTGGGTGAAAAAACAGGGTACACGCTGGGCAGATGCCTGCACCTCACTTGGGGCTGGCACTGCATCTTCCCCCCCCGGCACTGGGAACAGGCACAGGGGCTCCAGTACAGGGACATGGGGTGGCAACGGGGTACCCTAAACGTGTGGCACCTGGTTTGCTCAGAAGTGCGGGGACCAAACCCCAGGGTTTTTCCCCAGAGTGGGTTTTCTCTGTGGCACTGGGGAGTTCACGACAGCACATGGCACAGCCCCTGGTGCCGGCACTAGCCAGCCCCCGCTGCTCTCCCTGCCCGTCCCTCCCTGGCACAGGGGTGCACGGGGGCAGGCTGGCCCCCAAAAGGCTCGTGCACGAGCTGGAGGCCACCCTGGGGACCATGGAGCTGGTGCTGTGTTGGCTCACCCAAACCCTTCAGACAGCCCTTACCCAAGCCAGGAGGTTCTCACGGGGGCCCGTGAAGTAGATGTTCTTCAGGGGGCGCGAAGAGTTGTGAGCCCGGCTGTGGAGGTACTGGTAGAGCCCCAAGAGCCTCTCCTTCTCCTCCTCCCGCACGTAGGGTGCCTCAATCTCAGGGCTGCAGGAACACAGCACCCCGTTAGCCCCCTGGAGAAGGGGATTCGTGGAAAAAGCTTGCCCCACACCCCATGCCACGGCCCGATGGTTCCACAGGGGCCTCACCTGGTAAAGAGCCCAGAGCTTTTCGACTTGTAGATGAAGTGCCGGAGGTCAGGGATGCCCACCTGGGCAACGCTGTAGAAGGGGGTGCGCAGGGCCTCCTGCAGAGCATGGTGCACCCCTCGCCGCCGCAGGCGCTCCTGGAAGCGCCGCTTACAGTCGGAAACGGTGAAGAAGTCCTCACGGTCAGTGGAGACCAACAGGAGGCATAGGTCCATCTCCTGCTCCAGGTAGGAGATGTGGGCATGGAAGAAACCACTGGAGTTGAACTTGGGGAGGCAAATGGGAGTCCAGGCTTCACCCTCCCGGAAGGAGGAAGAAGAGCTGATGAGGTTGAAGAGCAGATGGAGGTCAATGGGGTGGAGGAACTGATCCTTCTTCCTCACGAGAGACACCAGCTGGTTCCCTGACAGGAGGATGGAGAAGACCAGGCTCTTGGCCTTGGCCTGCTGGAGGCTGGTGCTGACAGCGTCCCGGACGCTGGCGGCCAGGGGCAGGCAGCGCACGGCGCCCATGAGGAAGCTGGGGTCGTGGGCCATGAGGTCCAGCAGGTTGTCGGTGATGCGCTCGGAGCCGGCCAGGAGCCTGCGCAGGTCATAGTTCTGCTTCTGCTGGAAGATGTGGTTGAGCTGGGTCCAGGTGAGCAGGCTCAGGATCTGGTAGTAGATGTAGAGCAGCTCATGGGCGATCTCCTGCTCTGACTGCCGGGTCCGCGCCACTGCCACCAGCACCAGCGGGCTCCTCCGCACGAAGACCACCTTGTAGCCATCTGCTTGGGAGGGAGTTCCCCGGGCGAGCCAGGGACAGACCCGTAAGCCTGGCTCCTCCGGGCTGCAAGGGGGAGCCAGGCTGCAGCATCCCCCCGCCACCAATCTGCCCCTGGGGACAGCTAATGTGGCCTGCAGTGGCAGGGGCATGGCCAGGCAGGCTGTGACACCCCCCTGTCCCACTCCCCCCCCAGGGCGGTACCTGCGTGGATGGACCGGATGGCGTTTTTCTCGGCCTCCAGGAAGGACACCAGGGCCATCATGACGCCCATGGTGCTGGAGAGGGCCTCCTCAGAGCCGTAGCGGGAGTACACGGGCTTGCCCGCCTCGCTGAGCACGAAGACGTGCTTCCGGTGCATGCGCCAGGCATCCATGGTCACATCCTCCTCCTCCTTG
>NW_009222803.1:1310-1645 GCF_000690835.1 Fulmarus glacialis | reverse complement strand
TGCCGTCTGAAGCTGCGTGCTCACATCGCTGAAGTCCTTGCTGATCTGCTCCACGGTGGTCGGCTCGCCCGGCTCCCCCCGCCTTTCCTCCGGGCTCCGCGCCACGGCCGCCCCGTCCTCGGGACTCGTCAAGTCCTCGTAGGAGCGGGTGTGCACGAACATGGCTCCCTCCTGGTGTGGGGATGGCTCCAGCTTCCCCTCCTTGCTCTGCCTTATCTCCTCCTCCAGGTCGAGGGCCATGCCCGTGAGCTGCGTGCTCAGCTCGCTGAAGTCCTTGCTGATCTGCTCCATGCTGGTCGGCTCGCCCGGCTCCCCCCGCCCTTCCTCCGGGATCC
>NW_009222803.1:515-935 GCF_000690835.1 Fulmarus glacialis | reverse complement strand
CTCTCGGACCGCTCGGTGTGCTGCCCATCTCCCGGCGCCAGGGCCCCGTTGGGCACTTCCCAGCCTTTCTTCTTGTGGACATCCGCAGCCATTCCTCGGGGCAGGACCTGCATGCGACCCACAGCATCACCCCTCTGCTCCCTCACCCGCAAAATGGGTCCTGATACACTCCACTCTCGAGCGGGGCTATGCCAGCATCCTCGTCCCAATCCTGCTGGCTCAGCAGGCAGCACCGAGCCCTGGTGAGACATCAGGAAAGCCACTCTAATCCAGCCGGATTTCCTCCCTCCCGTGGGAGGTCCCAGCTCCTTCCAGCCCCCCAGCCCCAGCACCTTTCATCCAGGCTTGGCCCTGATTTCCCCCGAGTGCTGGGAAAGCCGCTCAGCCTCCCTCAGTCGTGTCCCGGCAGCGAGGGGGGCG
>NW_009222803.1:0-290 GCF_000690835.1 Fulmarus glacialis | reverse complement strand
CCCCGTGGGTCAGCCCTCCGGGGCAGAGCCTGGCCGTGCCTCCAGCCCGCGCTTTCTTCCCTGCCCCGTGGGGAAACCGGCCCAGAAGTGAATACAAGCACACAAGCGAAAGCAACAGCGGGAAGGCAGGCCCCCCCAGCCTCCAAAACCAGCTGGTGGGGAGGCTCGTGGAGCCCCGGCTTCGCTCCATACTTCGTGACACCTCCTGTCCCCCAGGCACCCAGACCCAGCAGGTAACGCCGCACCTGGGGGGGCCGGACCCCGACCCCAAAAGCCTGTGAGACTCCAAC
>NW_009222802.1:0-3261 GCF_000690835.1 Fulmarus glacialis | reverse complement strand
GGGGGAGAAAACAGCCACCCGGGTAGGTGCGAAGGGGTAGCGGCGCTGAGGTAGCGTGAGCCGACCTTGTCAGCCCTTCCCCTCCACCTCCCCGTCCACCTCCTGCCTGCTCCCCCTTGCCCCGCTTGCCTTGTGGGCCGGGTCAGCGTCCCGCCAGGTGCTATCTCCAGGAAGAAGGTAATGGCGATGGCACTAGGCCAGCAGCTCCCTCTGGTCCCCAGCATCACACCACAGGCTTGCCTCCATCTTGTACAGCACAGCAAGAACAGGGTTAACATCCAACAAGTGCCCGCTGTATTCCCCGAGAATACTCCCCGTGCAAACACACAAGTATCAGTTATAAAACCCCTCTATCTGGGGAACATAAAATACCTATTTCCTTTAAAGCTCATCAGCCGAAGGGAGGGAGTGACTGAGGGGGAGAGAAAGGCTGTTTGCCTCTTACAGAAGCAACCAAACAGTATCTGTGGTGTTAGAGAGGACAGAAAAGCTTCCAGAGCCCATTGGGTTTACAGAGATGCTGCTTCTGCTTATTTCACACTTGACGCGCTGCCGGGGTTCTGCTTTGGGAGCAGGGCTAGGGTGGCTTCTCCTCAGGACTTCCAGGGAGGAAAATTAAAATTAGATCATTTCTGTCTCTTTAGGGAGCGTGAAAGGGACTGGAGCGTTTCCAAGCTCTCCCATGCTTTGCTAGTCGAGTTTAATCTAATCCTCCAAACAAAGGGAATTTGACAGCCCCTGCGACCCAGCGCTGGTGGGTGAGCTGCAGCGCAGGGTCCACTCATGAGTGCCTACAAGCGCCCACCCCAGAGAGAGCAGTACGCGCAGGTAGGAACGAGTCCACAGGCAGGCCTTTGAGTGGGAATCAGGCAGACTTGCTTTCAGGGAGGTTCTTCCGGGGCCAGAAACCTTCTGCAAATCCAGGTGACACTTTAAACCCTACGTGTGACCTCTCTGTCCATCTATCATTAAGTACTATGTGCTACAGCCCCCCACCGAGGGGCCCGACGGGTTCCCCTCACGAGTATTTATCTGCTGGGCGATGGGTTTGTGAAGATGGGAGCAAAGAGCTCCCGGGGAGGGGCTGTTTTTGGGGCCGTTGTTCACCCTCACCAGCGCGTGCACCCACGGCTCAGCCAGGGCGTCGCGCTTCAGCCCCTGTTAGATTTGCTGGTGCCCTTTGCAAGAAAGCGTCACCTCCTCAGAGGGGAGTGAGAAATGGCAAAGTCCTCAGCAGCAAAGGAAGCAACAGGAGCACCCAGCAAGCCCCAGGAACAAAAGAGGTTTTCCAGGACCGCTGCTGCTTGGCCATGTCAGGCACAAATCGTGATCTCCTGGACAGAAGAGTTGAGAGAAGCGAATGCAGGAGGGCAAGTCTGGGCAGGGGGCTGGAAGCCCTGGTCCCGTCGCTGCTCCTGTCGCAGACTCACCTGGGAAGGCTGGCGAGTTTTTAGCCTCGGTTTCCCCGTCTATCACATGCAGGTGACCAGTGTCTGGTCACACGTTGTGACCTGTGACCCACGACCCACAGCTGCTGGGTCAGGAACCCTTCTTTTTAACAAAAAAAGAAAAGCTTTCCATCGATGCCACTGATGACCTTCCGGTCACCGAATATGAAGTGTGTGAGCTCACCCGTGCTCCCCGTCAGGAGTCCAAGAGGCTTCTTGCCGGGCTCAAGCGTTGAGAAGGTCAGCTCTGCTGCAGGGAGAAGAGAAATTGCCGTGCTACTGGCATAGCTGCCCCGGAGAGGTTGGGATCACTCGGGGCAGCCAAGCTGGGGGGCTGCAGGTTCACTGGGGAGCCGGACGCAAGGCCCAGAGGAGCAAAGGAGCAGCTGATATGACGACAGTATCAACAAGAAGCAATACTGACTTGGAACCATCTTCTAAGACAGTATAGACAATAAAAACAGTCAAGTCCTACCCCAACAGGACCGCCGGCTTCAGAGAACTCTTTCTACAAGTTACTTTCTGAAAATGTGCTGGAGTGCAGGTGATCTCACCAGGTTTTTGTACACACCTCTACAAAAGCTGGTTGAGAACGAGCAAGCTTGTGGATTTCTTGACAGCTTACACCTCCAGCCGACGGGGAGCTAAGATGACATGTACAGTAAAGCTCCGCTTACCTTCAAAGACTTCCACTCAACAAGTCTCACCGCAAACCAGCAGAACTGCATGGAATAATGCTACATACCCTATGATATAAGCCATGGCAGGTATCTTTCGACAGTGTAAATAAAGTACTGGCTTTTCTTCTTGGTTCCCGCTAGCTGATGTAAAATACACTCAGAAACACATGAAAGCGTTTCCACTCTCAGTTTGAAACTGGGGCTCTCGCGACTTCCCTAACGCTGTAGCTGAGGCACAGCGGTTGTCCAAAGACCGAGCACAGATGCGGTAAGAAACAGCGGCGTCACCAAGCCAGCCTTAGCGCTGTCTCAGGGGACTGGCCTTCAGGCGGCTACCCCTCCGAGGAGCCCATCTCCACCGCCGGCAGCATGACCGGGTCGGGGACAGGCTCCTGCCCCCCACCGTGCAGCGAGCCGCGCCCCCCACCCGCCACAAAAGACCACGACAGCTCGACATCGGTTCCTGGCTTTATTGTCACAGACCCCGTTACAGACTCAGGACCGTGGCGCCGAAGACGGCGTTACTGAGGATGAGTCTTCAGACATTGTACCCGATCAGGCCGCCCTTGCCTATGATCTCCCCGATGTAAAACCACATCAGCACCTCTGTGGCCACCAGACCGTTCCTCAGCGCCTCCTGAAAGAAAAAAAGCCACCGGTTAGGTCGTTTGCTCCTGCGACAGCTTCCTTCCTCGCTCCTGTAGTCGAGCACCATGTACTGCCAAGCAAAGCCGTCGACCAATTCACAAGGCAACAGTTTAAGCAAAAACACAAAAGCACAACGGAGCGTTTATCCTGTCCAGCCACCCCTCAGCAGACCACATCGTTAAGCTGGTTCTCAGTACAGCTGTCGTTCCCGGTCTTTCACAGCCCTTTCAGAAGATTGTTTCTCAAACCACGTACGTGGGAAATGCTTTGATTTCAAGACACAGCTGTTGCGGGCGGCTGGACTCCACCAGCCGCCTACCGACGCTCCCTTCCCGGGGACAGATAACGGCGGGGCCCGAGGCGCGCAAGCACAGTCTAGTAAGGCAGAGGTGACACAATGAAACGCTTTCAAGTCTCGGCCCCTAAGTTCCGTGACTTCAGGCCTTGCTGACAGCCTTCCCACGGCACAAGCAGGGCATTTCAAG
>NW_009222801.1:0-12247 GCF_000690835.1 Fulmarus glacialis | reverse complement strand
CTAAATGCAATCCCTGCATTTTATTTTGGATTAACGCACAGCAACACATACACACACACACAAAAAGATCTTTTGTTTCATTTTAAGTGGAAATACTTGATTTACTAAATTCCAATCTCCTTTCCAGCTGCTGATATATGTTGACAAGTAACTTGGACAACATTTTTTATAATAAGAAGTTTCCATCTTTTTCCCACTATGAGAAAAGAATAAACAATGTTGCCCCTCTTGTACATCAAACTCAGTTTATTTTTTCACATTTGAAAATAGCTTGTAGCTTCTCTCTTTTTTCTTTTTCCTTTTTCATTCTTTTTTCTTTTTCTTTTTTCTTTTTTCTTTTTTCTTTTTTTCTTTTTTCTTTCTCCTTCCTTCCTTCCTTCTTCCATTTGCTTGCTCTTTTTTCTTGTCCAAAATTCTAGCATTTGAAAAGTTCTATTTCCTTCTCTGCAACCTATTCATTTTGTGTTTAATCATCAATTTGCCAATTCTTAATCATATTAACTTCCTTACTAAGAATGTTGCTTGAACATCTGTTTCCGACATATTTTTCTTTTCCTTGGTTCAAAGTAATAATTTGGAAATATTCTTTGGCTGGAGTCAGTTCTAGATTCAAACTTCAAAATGTGTATGCCTAATGTATCGTTGTTTATATATGAATTTGTGTCAAAATTCTCACTATATTCGGTGGCGACTTCAGGAAGAATTATGTAGTTGTTCTTACCACAGGTGCCTAGTGTCCTTTCAGACATCTGGCTTCCACTTCCAAAAGGATGTGTGTCTCCAATGTCATACCTACTGGTCTGGTTTAGTTGACTGGACTGACCCTTAAAACCAAGGTAATCTGAAGAGCTGGCCAAACGTAGGTTCTACTTTGGGATCTGAATTGCTTCACTCTAGTGGCTGATTTGACTGTATCTCCTTTGAGTACAATGGGAGCCTAACCACAGGTAAAGACTGACACAGTACACCCTACTTGTTTTGTAGTTAGCAATTTTAACCTGCAATAAAGGAGAGAATTATATCTTCATATTGCTCCCCACCTTATGTGGAATGCTCTTGCCTTGGTAAAATGCAATAATTAAGAATGGATCTTTTTATTATTACTATTATTTTTAGTGTCAAGAAAAGATAATAAGGTTGCAATTACATTTATATTTGGATACCTACATTTTAGTTGGTTAATGTAAAGTGAGATTAATTCAGCTTTATGAGGACACCACAACGGAGCTAAGTGGTACATGATGGCACAAAACAGGTCTAAATTCAAAGGGATATTTTAGGTGCTAAAAGAATTATCTGAAGAGTTCTTCAATAAATACAGCATTAAAAAGAAATTAATAACATGTTCTCTGTAAAGTCACCACATAAGTAAAAAACCTAACAAGAGGTAACATAAAAACGATATGTAAATATGTTTTTGCTTTAATTTCATCCATACAGTATTGATCATACAATCAAATATTTTATGATTAATGTATTTATTATGCTCTATATTTGAGATACTTCTTTCTCTTTAAAGTGCACACTTGTTCACATATATGGTCTTGGAACTTATGGTGCACAACTGATCATTCTGGTCACACTAACTCTACTTCTGAGCTAGCATGGAAAGACTGACAGTACTAACTTAACAGAAGAAAGCTCCTTCTGGCAACAACCTTCAGGGCTCCTACATGTGTTAAACTGTCCTGCTGCTATACTCAAAGAAGAAAGAAAACAATACATTTGCTAGACTAGTTGTTATGCAATCTGGTATCTGGACATCATAACACCAATCATGTTGAGAACTCTTCATTCAGCTGACAAGCTCTCTGTACTGTCAGCCCCATTCATCCAGCTGATGAGCTTATATCAACCACACATTTTCCTGACAAATACAGTTTCCCAATGAGGCCTAGTGAAGTACTCAGCAAAATGCGTGTACAAAGGGATTTTCTTTTTTTTTGTCAGAACAGATGAACGGAATACCAATCCTTCCATCTTCTTTCTGCTTTTTTTTTTTTTTTTTTTTTCAAAAAAATACATATGGTGAAGCAAGTATATTCTTGAAAAATCTAATTCTTGGGTTTTTTTAATGAAAAGAAAGAATACCGCATTTGCAAGAAATACGTGAGTTTTGGATGGTGAAATCTGTACGCACACGAAAACTCTCCATGAAATACATCACATCTCTTAAACTCAGTGTCAAATTCAATTATTATTTATTTTGTTCAGATGCTTCCTACAATGTGATTGATTCCATTAGTGGTATATCACCGATAACTGAGGTGTATTTCTAAAGTATCTCACATACTCACTGATAAAAAAAAAAAAAAAAGGTATACACAGGTAGCTTGAATAATCCCCCCGGCAGAGACTACATGGTAACATTTACCTCCATGCAGTTTTTTGAGGTAAATCCCACACTTCTCACCTTGAGTTCCTCTTTGCCTTTAGAACCTCAAATTAGTAGGGTCTGAGGTTTTGGGGGCTTGCTTGGGGTTTTGGGGTTTTTTGGGGGGTTTTGGTTTTTTTTTTGTTGTTGTTTTCTCCCCCTCCCTTTTTTTTTTCTGTTCTTATATAATATCCGAGTACCTTGATATTATTAGACAGAGAAGGGAAGATGTGGTATCAGCAGAAGATGTCATTTATCACTGCACTTCATCACTTACATAAATGTATTTATATAACGACTGATACTGATATAACTATATTGATAAAAACAGTCATATAAGACTTTAACCAAATTAATTGTACAAAGTCCAATAATTCACCAAAGACAAGCCTTGAAAGGACCTTTGAATTACCTTTGCTAAAATAATGATTCTAAACACTTTATTTTATTTTTAATAAAAAGTAGATAAGAGCCATTCAACCCATTTCCACATATTCTAGGCTTTGATCAGCTCTGTAAGACAAAGAAGGAATGATTTTACTGTTAATGTTTTTTCTTTGCTAAGTACTGTTTCAGAAACTAAATATACCTGACCTTATTTCTAAATTCCAGCTGGCAGAAAATAGTATTTTAGCTTCTTTATTGTTTGGCTCAAACACTTAAAGATCTGCATTTTAAAATTAAATACGTGCAAAGCCTCAATATTACTTCCAGTTTCCCCAAGAAATTAGAAATGAACTTTTAAAATAAATTTTCTTCTTTTATGCACAGTAATTCCTCATGTGTTAAGATCAGCTCTTCCCTACAGCTATAACCTAATCAGCGTGCAGAGTTCTGATTATGAAATACAAGCAATTTGAGGGAAATCTTATTGTAATTTACATTAGTAATTCTAGTTACTGGCTAAAGATTCTAAGATGGTCCTTTAAAAAAAAAAAACAACCTATTTTTCTCTGCTGTGCAGCTCAGGTGTGCTTTTATTCTGCTTGTGGAGCATGCAATGACACTGCAAATTGCAGAGGTTTTTAAAACCCAAAGGAAGAGAGTAAAAGAGAAAACTGTGGATGGGTGAAGACCTTGTGTGTAAAAATGTACTGATTTAGACAGAGTCAACATCAGGTAAACACATTCTTGGGATATAATTAGGGACAGTTTAACTGTACCAGTAATAAAGGCCTTGGTAAATTGCAAGGTTCAAATGATGGCACATTTCAAACTAGATGAAAATTCCAAAATCTCTGCTAATATTTCAGACTCTTAGCTTAGGTATGGAAGCGACTCAGTGTATAATAAAAAAAAAAAGACTACAACTTTATATCCCTTGATGCGTTCTCTCTGCCAGGTTTCACTTGCTACTAATCTTTTGCTGCAGTGGCATCTCTGCTTCAAATAAGACTGATTAAAATGAAATTACTCAGTCTCCTGACCCATGGCAAATTTCATGAGCTGCAATTTGTCTAGTAGTTCAGCTGTGAGTACAATCTGATTGGCTATAATTTAGGTTTATAGTTCCTTTTTTTTTTTTTTTTAAATAGTAGACTGCAGTGATCATGAAATAAAAAATTAGAAGAGGGGAAAAAAAGAAAGGAAAAAAAAGAAAGAAAGAGAGAAAGGAAGAAAGAAAGAGAGAGAAAGAAAGAGAGAAAGAGAGAAAGAAAGAAAGGAAGAAAGGAAGGAAGAAAGAAAAGAAAGAAAAGAAGGAAGAAAAGAAAGAAAAGAAGGAAGAAAGAAAGAAAAAAGAAAAAAGAAAGAAAGAAAGAGAGAGAAAAAGAAAAGAAAGAATGGAAGAAAGGAAAGGAAAGGAAGGAAGGAAGGAAGGAAGGAAGGAAGGAAGGAAGGAAGGAAGGAAGGAAAAAAGGACAACGGTTAGTATTTTGAGCTGCAGGAATTGCAAGGTAGACCAGACTTCTTAAACAAAATATTCAGCATACTTACAAAGTTTAACTTAAGTCACATGGGTGATACCTTCAAGAAAATAAAATGCACCTATAAATCCAGTAATTTCAGTCTAGACTTCCTGTCTCTAAATAGTGCCTGCTTTAATAAAAAAAAGAAATCATACCAATTTGGGGATTTTGTTGTTGTTGTTGTTGTTTTGGCTTTTATTCCTAGTGTCCTTAATAAGAACTTTCTAATACTGAAGGCTACAGGGAAATAGATAACAAACTTTCCTGCTTGAAGCAAGTGATTTGATAGGGTAGGGTTTCACCCACAGAATGTAAGCCCATGCAGGGCACTGTTTAAGACGGTTCTGTTCTACACAGACTTTAAGCTAGAAGAGTTTGAGGGTTTGGGGGGTTTTTTACCCCTAGAAAAAAACTCTTCTTAATCCTCCTACTGATCGGTATTGGCTTCTGGAACCTTTGCACACAGAGGCTTTTGACTTTGTACCTTCCTTCACTTAGTTCTTATGGGCAATAAAAAGTGTAAATGACTAATTCTTCCAGAATGATTTAGACTTTTAATACATTGCTTTGCAGGAAAAAGAGAAGAAAAATACTTGAGTAACTCACTTTTGTCCCCAGAAGCTCTATTTTTAGAAAAGAAGCAGACACAGACCTCATGCCTAGGGACATTTGTTTGCCACAATGTGTATTGAATTGGTTGCATTAATACTGTGTATTTGATCTGATCACTCTTTCTCTCCCCTAATCACAAGAGATTCTGCTGCTTCTGATGCTCAATTAACAATTAACAAATCCCTAGTTCCCAGAGTCAAGAGAACTCCAAGAGTCATCTGTCTTGCACAAAACTGTCTTAGTACTACATGAAACTCCACACAAATGTTCTGAGAAAAGCATTTGGTGTGCTTCTCATGTCAGCCTCCTGATAGTGCATGTCCTAGGAAGCTGATCACCTTTTCACACATTCGGTCCCATGACCTCATCTGGAACATGGATAGACGTTGGACAGGATAAGTCTGATTTCAGACATCCATAGTGCATATATGTTTACAACTATGACAGTACTTACATAAGGAACAAGTTACAAGTTCTGTTTTAGATGTTTATTTCTCTTTCACATATTTGAATTTTCATACTGACTGCAAAGGTGTCCTGGAGTGGCCAACTCAGATGTAGAATTTAGTCAGATGAATCCCATCCTACTTCCTCCAGAGACTGAGACAATTTGATTTGCTAATGTTGCCAGTCCAATTAGTCTCAGCCATATGTCAACCAAACCAAACCAAACCAAACCAAACCAAATAAAAACAAACAAACAAACAAACAAAAACAAAACCAAAAAAACCTTCTGATGCTGTGTACTTCTTTGATGGAGAAGTAAAAGGAATATGTCTATTCTCCAGAAATATTCTCCTTCAGACACACTTCACTTCAACCATGCCCAAGTCGCATTTAATTTATTTATTTATATTATAGTTATTCTTTCACTAGATTTTGATGCCTTGCAGGCATTTGGATACCTTAAAGAATGATATCATTGGTGACTTCTATGTAAATTGGTCTACCAGGAGCTGAAATATAACACAGCGGGTTTTTTAACTCTCTAAATTGTAGAGGGATAAAAGATATCAGTGTGAAGTTTCCCACAGGAAATGCCCTGAACAGTTCAGTTTAATGTTTAAATGCCATTTTGCATGATTAATGTGTCACAAAATAACAGTTGAATAAAACAGATGATGAAAAAATGCTCAAATAATAAAAAAAGAACAATTACTGCAAGTTAAAATATCCAAGGGCTGCACCTCATAAACCTGTGCATAAAACATTGTATCTAGTTGTTTTCAATATTTGAACTTTTCCATAAGGACTTGTTATCATTCATATTTCAAAACTAGATAACTATAGGAACTGGTTAGGAGAACCATCATACAATGTTTCCATAAGTGCACAGTTTTTTAATACACAAAATATGACTTATTTATAGAGGCAGGCTTGAAAAACTAACTGTCAAGAGAGGACAAGAACAAAACTTCAGCATTTTAATAACAAATGCCAATGACCAAACTACCAGGGACTGAAGAGCTGTCTTTCAGAATTAAAAACATGAGCTGCTCCAGTTCTCTGAAGCTGTTATGGGGTTATACCATCTATTGATCAGTCATCTGGATACCTTCTTAGAAGTGTACAAATACACTTTTCAGGGGAAAATGTTGGTAGTAAGGAACTCCAAGTTGTTAAATTCTTTTTTATAAATCTACTCTAAAATGCAACGGGAAAAAGAAAAGCTCATATTTTGACATGTAAACATTATTATAACAATTGGTATAGTATGTTGAACTGGGATAGGAAATCACATAGGAGCATGCAGAAAAATGTCTTTGAAGAGTCTCTGATGAGACTTTCTCCCAGTCTGACAAAATGTTCTGTACATGTCTAGATAATCATCACTATCATTATTTAAACACAGATCACAGATCAAAACCCCTCTCTCAAATTCTCCTTATTTGGAAACTTGGGAAGAAAGAACTCATCAATGGACAAGTTTTAATGGGACAAGGGATGAGACATTCCTTTTTCTAGGACACTGAAACTTGTAAGACCAGGATAAAGTGCTTTAACATACTTCAAAATAAGATCTCACAGAAATACAGTGGTATATGAAAATAATAAAATTATTCTTACATGTTATGTAACAATCCTGCTACAAAGGATGGGATTTTCAAGATCTGTAACATAAATATGATACAGAGGTTGGTTTATTGCAAAGGTATCAATTTCTTGAACTGAACTAAGAAGTGTTCTGCACAATCAAAATGCTTTATTATCAATGAATTCAGTAGAATAACTGTGCTTTTTTGGTTTGGTTTGGTTTGGTTTGGGTTTGGTTTTTTGTTGTTTTTTTTTTTTTTTTTTAATTAATCTGATCTCCTGCTGGCTTCAAAATGCAAACAAAAAAGCATAAGATAACTCTGGTTGTGTTTTCTGACAAACAGACTGGATGGAGTAAAATCATTCTAAAATGTTGTTGTCTTGTTGAATATTATTTAGGATAACAACAGCAGGGAACAAAATAAATCACTACTATGAAGCTAAAACAGGCTTATGGTTCAAGGTAAAAATCACTTATGTAGAAATAATGCTGTTCATATAGGTTTTTTGATTTTTATTTTCAATAGGAATGCAAATATGATATTGGAGTTTCAGTGATCTAAACTGAATTTATCTGTTCCATATATTCAGATACTCATGTACACTGAAACATTAGTGAAAACATATGAAAGAAGTATGAATGCCTATCCCTGACTTCTGAGACCTACTCAGGTTTTGTTAAAATTACTTTTGCTACAAGTATTACAACAATCCCCAGTGGTAGGCACCATCTAAATACTAAGGTATTATCCCTACACAAGAGTTTTCGGGCTTCAGCGTGGAGATCCTAGCATTCTGTGAACTAACTGTACGGACACTGTGGAAGTTGTTAACTAAAGGAAGTTTACACATGTAAACTGTCTTCAGTCTTTGAGGAGATCTTAATTTCCAATGGAAAATGCTGGCAAGATCAAGGCAAGAATTTGAAAGTCGTTTCCCTATTCTGAAGGAGTTACAGGCGTCCACTTTTGAAATGTTCTGGTATGGAGGAACATCAAGGAACCATAAATTGCTTCTCTTTAATACTTGCACTGCAGAGATAATCAAACCCCCCAGTTAAAATCAGGTCTTTCTAATATTGGACATTATGAGGATAATATCCCAACTTTAACCAATTGTCTGATATGTTTTTACTAAACCTCATAATATATCACAGTGATATTAGAAAAGTAATACATGGCAAAGTGAAGCAATAAACCATACCATCTGTTTGCTTTTTATGCAGCATTCTTTAATGTATTCATAAACATCTAGTAGATTTGATCCTATATTAAGGATAGGTACAGAAGAAACAGGAAGAGTCCAGTCTCAAAGACGCCAACAGTGGCACTTGCGAGAACACGAGGTTATATGGACTGGTAACACTCTATTCTTCTCAGGAAGAATTTTGAAAATACAGCTAAACAAGAAATTCCAGAAACACGTAAGAAATATTAATAACTCCTTATGGTTTGTGTGCCTGTTTGAGATTAGGAAATTAAAGTGTTCAAAAGTAAGAGGCACTCCCCCACAACCATTTCCCCAAACTCCACACATGACAGGAGAGCCAGGCAGCCTGTTATGTCGATCTGATTCCGGTCTCCTTGTTAGGTGGTGTACTGACCCAGACAAGTTCTGGGACCAGACTGAGTGTGATTTCAAAGACCTAGGACAAAAGAATCACAGAATTATTGATGTCTGTGATCCACACAAACATCAACTTCCTCAGTCAGTCAAAGGTCAGTGAAAATCTCTCAGACCTCATAAAAGGGAAGTTCTACAGGCTAATTTACCCCCTTCCTGTGTAAGTAAGTTTCCCTTCTCTCCCAGCCTGTGTATCAGCAGGGAAGAAAAAAGTTTTGAAGATAAAAGCCTTTGTGCAGCAAGTGGAGAGGAAAGACAAGAAACGTCTGGTGAAAGCAATATGTATCAAGTATACATAAAAAAAATCCCGCTCTAGAACATTTTCTATTTTTCAATTAGAATAATTGCAAATAAGGTTATTCCAAATCAAAATCAGATCAAAATATTTACAGTACTTTACATTCTTCAAATCAGCTACTGAATTACAAAAAGTAAAACAACTCTTTTACCAATTTTCACATTTTTGTAAGTAAGTGATTTCTTTTTATTAGGCCATTTTTCAAATTCCAGTCAAGCATTGTGCTTTATTGGAGGATAAAAAACAAACAGCAACCATTTTTTCCAGAATTAATTTTGTCAATACCGTCTGTTCTTTTATTATGCAATATAAGAACAATTAAACCATTTTTTAAAAGAAAGTAACTTTGAAGAAAACAATTCTCAGTTACTGTTTTTTTTTCTTTAAAAAAAAGCCTAATAAGCGTATACAAGTTTATTACATTTGTTATTGATGCTATAAAACTGTACTTCAATGACTGGGAAATACAATGTAATTGATCATGTTGTAGAAATGCATTAATATGAGTTACTGTATTTTTCATATGTAATTTGAAATTATGTAAAGACGTAAAACTGTCCTATGGCACAGTGTAAATCCATGAACTAGAGTTTCATTATTTTAAATTAAATGTGTATGATCAAATAGGGCTGAAAAGAAGACTTTGGCCTAAATGTCTTAAACTTCTCGAAAAGCTTGGCTGTGAACTAAACTTGACTAAGTAGACAGTGCTGCATGATATCATCTCAGACTTCACTGATGTGAGATACTGGATTACAGCTATTGACCTTTATTCCTCTAAGCACTGGCAGGATTTAAGATAAGAAAAAAGAATAAAAGAAAAGAAAAGAAGAAAGGCAAAAATTGTAGTCCATAAAAATGGTCATTTTGTTGCAAAAAATAAAGGACTTTGCTGAGGACAGAATAATCAAGTGAGAGACAGACGTTTAATGACCCCTTAAAAGGAAGTGTTATTTCCAAGGGAGAAACTGACTTTTGTTTCATCTTCCTCCGCACAAATATGGAAGACAAATAACAAGGGAAAGATACAGAATGGGTGAAATAACTAGGTGAGTTGTTAGTGTACCAGATGGAGATACAGATGAACTATAACAACTATATTGTAAGTGAAATTTTACAAATAAAGTACTTTTATAGAAAATATATGCTTTAATAAAACTCAAGATAAGTGAAAAATATCTAATAGTTGTTATTGTTGCTTTTGATTGTTTGATAATTTTTCCATTTTCTTGACAACCTCCAAATATTAAAATTTCCATTTTGTTTATTCACTTTCCCCTTTTTTCCCCCTTTTATTCTCACTTTCTTTTCTCACAGTAACTTTTTAGTAACGAAATGAAGAAAAAGAAAAGAGAAAATTGGAAAAATAAAGACCAGATTAAATCTATCATCTTAGCCTCCCACCCCCCTTTTTTTCTCTGTTATTTTATGATCCAAATTCTACACAGGAATTTTTCAGTCAGCTAATATTGTTCATTGAGAAACCTGAGAAATCAAAATGACTTTGAGGCTTTCACTATAAATCTTTCTTTCTTTTTTTTTTTTTTTTTAATTAATAGATCCATTACCTCATGGAATGCTTGCAGCCATCAGCTTGTAATTAACATTTTCAGTCTTGGCCCTTATTTTATATTAGGTCTTTCATACGATCATTAAGACAAGTGTGCTAAGGCACATATGACATACTGTGATAGGTTAGACCGTCTCTCTCTGATTAATGTCAATATGTTCTAATGTTTTTTTTTTATTACATTAAAGTACAAGTTACTTATTAGTAGGAGCTTGACATTTTCAAAAAATGTTTAATAAAAAAGTATATTAACAAAGAAAAAAAATGATCTGTTATCAGAAAGGGGCTGAAATAAATAGTCATCAGTAAGAAATCTGATTAAAAGATGTGTTCCAGACAAAACTTTTGGAACCGATGCAGAATGCATGAGTTTATTACAAACGGTAAAATGCTGGGGAAAGGACAGGCAAGAAAGAAGGAAGGATATTTCCAGTTGCTTATAAAGGTTTGCTGTTCAGATCTGGCAAAGACTCTACATTCATTTTACCATCAAATTTTCTTTTTCATTTCTGCAATTCCTTGTGCTTTGTTTTCAGGATTTCTGGTTTTTGTGATTCTTAAAATTCAAGGCAAACTTAGTCTGCAGTTGTCCAGTGAACAAATGTAAACTGGAGCTGAGAGAGAGGAGAGAAAGAAAAAAAAAATTGTGGATAGTGTACTGACTTTGCTCTCAACCACAGTTTATGCACCTGCTGTATTCAACAGGAACGACCCGCAGAACCTTGCTTCAGCAGCGATGGCAGAGAATGAAAGACTCCTTCAGCTGGTTTTCAAACCCTATTTCAGAAAGCGCACAGTTTGTCATTATGGGTGTTTGTTTCAGAGAAAGATAGATGTTTATCTGCCTGTTCCTGTCCTGATATGCAACACAGTTTCATTCTAACTTCTCTCAAGTTCCCCTTTTTGAATGCCATGAGATATTAATAACTATTTCAGAGACAAAATAGCAGCCACATGGGGCCAATATTAAAAAAAAAAATTAAAAAACCAAAAGCCATAAGGTATAGAAACAGGGTTTTATTTCTGCTTTACAAAGTGATTTTGTAAATCTTAGTCCTTACACCTGTGTTCCCCACATCTTGGACTGAGAATCACAGCTGCTTTCCTCCCACTTTCTTTTTTCTCCAGTGGCAACCTGCATGACCCTGGGGTTGGAAGCCGTCATTTGGTGTGTTTGTTCCCATCCTTGCCCACTCTGATACAATTAACTCCCTGAGCTATATGTACTGTTTGGAGAAGTAAATAAATCCTGAAGTTAAATTCTGAATGGAGCCTGGTGTTTTTGGTTGGCTCCATGCAACCAAATGATCAATACTTTCTTCCTTGCAGTTCCTTTTTTATCAGAGTATGCAGCCTCCCACTAAGGTTCATAACCTTGGCAGTCATCTTTCATCCTGAACTGTCTTTGATTATAATTTTACTTTACACAAATCTCATTCTATCATCTCTAAAACATAGCAAGGCTGTGACCAAAGCTGTCTCAGGATGATGCCAAGTCAATAATTCATACCTTTATTACAACTCTGCTGGGTAGCTGTAATTCAACATAGTTGTTGTAATTGTAGTACGTTAGCACCTGTAGATTGGTGTGCCTGAATCAGTTCTGCGTCCAATGATTGTTCCATGCCTTTTACAATCTTATCTATGTCTCTAATGCATCTGTAATATATAGCAAATGCCTACCACACCTTTGCAGAGACAAAGAATTTATGCCATTTAAGATTTTAAATCCTTCCTTATGAACTACCACAGCTGAAAGGTAATCCTTTTAGACCATCAATTATGCTCAGATTTGTGTTCTCTTCCCCTTCCCTTCCCTTCCCTTCCCT